>NC_059073.1:105389934-105659934 GCF_020497125.1 Mauremys mutica
ATGGGCATCAGTGCTCAAAAAGGACATGCAACTTTGTTTACATGAAGTGGGGGTCAAATTAAAGCTCCTTTGGATATTTGACCTTGTTAGTTTTGTTTGTTTCCTTGAAAAGAGTGGGGAGGAGCGCAAGGCAGAATCCAACAGAAATCCAATGAAAAGCATTTGGTAAAATTTACACCCTAAATTAGGCTCCTCGTCTAAAATGCTTAGGCATGTTGTGGTGTTCTATAATCTGAATGAGATGTTTGACAATCTGAAATTCAAATAATTTAAAAAAGAGAGAGATGTAAAATGTTTCAAAATGGAACACCAAGTGCAGGTTGCCAACTGTCAGTCAGAACGATCACTGAACTCAGCTCAGGTGACTTAGGATGTCATGCTAACATCAACACGCCATTCAAATCTGTTGAAGGAAAGCTGTAATTTAGCAAATTTTAGCATAATCTAGGGCTAGAGTGAACCTTTAGGCTCAGCCCTGGGGATAGGGTTGTTCATAGCTATGCTGCTCCAGGGCGAGCTCTGGGAAGGAAATGTAGCTCAGTGACACACAGTTCTTTCCCAAATCACTAGGTTATGCTGGGGAAGTAATTTACTTTGAAGCATTGCCTTCTGCCCTCCTCATGCCCAGCCTGTCTTGCTAGCCAGAACATTGGAATGCAGGGATGGATCTTTGGCTCCACCCTTTCGCTCATAGTAGTGAGTCTCAAATGCATGACCCCTGCTATCCTCTGCACTCAGAACTGCAATCTGGGCAATGCAGACATGCTGGTGGTGTGCTGAGGGTGTTCTCTCCTCCCTTTAATCTCCTAAAAAGCAATATTTAGTGCTAAGAACAGTCTTACCTTTATTCTTACTGTCCTGCTCCCATTGAACAAATATCAAACGTTCCACTGAGTTCGAGAAGAAGGAGATTACACCCATTAGCTGTGATTATGGAAGTCCTGCCAAGCAGACAAATACATGGAAAGGGACAAATATTTTCATAGTAATTCTACATTTTAGTTGTGTAGCAATTCCTAAGCCATCGGTACACTCTGGGTACTGCAGTGCAAATGTAGCTCTGTAGTGTAGATGCTTCCTCCAGCAACAGAAGGGCATTGTCTGTCGCTGTAGTTAATCCTCTTCTCCAAATGGCAGTAGTGAAGTTCACAGAAGAATTCATCCATCGAACTAGATGGGTTAGATCATGATAACTATGGTGCTCTCGTTGTGCATTTTTCATGCCCCTGAGCGACATAGCTAGGTTGAGCAAATTTTTAAGGGCCTTAATCTGTTACTTTTGTTGTTGTTACTGTTCCACTGACATTATCATAACATATTTTTCTATTTTCTACATAGGACTCAATTTTGCACCCATTGAGTTAATAGGAAAACTCTCATTGACTGGAACAGCTTCAGAATCAGGCCTACAGACAATATGTGCTAGTACACCAGTTAGCAACATGGGTTCCCCCAAATTAGATGGCATTTACGGTTAAGCTCTTGTGTCTCCAGCAAGAGGAGGCTTCTCTACTCTTGTTCCAAAAGCACAGCACTACAAGAATACGACAACAATGCAATTACAGTCAGCCAAAGAACAAAATAGCACTTGAGGCTTGATTCTGAACTCACTTATACTGGTGTAAATTATAGTGACTCCATTGTGCAATAGACTTAATAAAAAACAGTAAAAGGGAGGGTAGAATCAGGCTCAGTGGGTAGAAATTGCTTCAGCCTTCATGTAAAGAGCATCTATAATACTTTGGTTAAATATCAAAATAAAGGGGCTCATTCTGATCTCTCTCACCACAGTTTTACACTAGTTTAACTCCTTTGGCTTTCTTGACTCCTAATTTATCAGGATGCAAGTGAGACGAGAATCAGACCAAAGATAATAAGAAGACAGCTTTCTGTATGACAATGGGACAAAATCTTGTTAAAGCTACTTGTCAGAAAAAGGGATAAAATCCAAAGCAGAGAACATAAATCCCAGAAGAACATACACCTCAGAGTGTTTAAAAAGATGTCAGTTTGTCATCATTTAGTGTCTGATGGCCCTTGTTTCCCATTTAAGACATTTTTCCTATAAAACAATAGAATATCTCAATGTTCCAACTGTGATATTCATTCCTCTTGATAATTCAGTCTGTCAATAATTTAATAAGGTTCCAAGAAAATGCTGCCTCCTTTTCTGATCTTCAACACTTGTTTTACTCTGCTACTGTAAAGACAAAAAAGAAAATACACATACAGTAAAAATGGAAAGGAAGCCATTTCAAGAGTCCTACCAACTCAATTAAATTGCAGTAGTATTCACTAGAAGCATGACACAACTATTCGCATTCATTGAGAGAAGCATATACTCTTGCAGCTTTATTCAGTAAGGGTAAGAGAAGAAGTGGATAAATCATACTAACATCTTGCAGAAATATTCTTGTAGAATATTTTAACAAAATATATACTAATAATGGATAGTTTGAGGAGCTACTGGGAATGACTGACTTATGCATTTCTCTCTTTATAATAAAACATAGCAAAAATAGTTAATAAAATGTATATATTTGACTCCTTCCCTCTTTCCCCTCCCTTTGTATATCACTTTTCTTCTTAAATTATGTCCTTTTTGTAGTTTGAACTGTCTCTTATTATGTGTCAGTTCAATGCATGTGTGGTCCTGATCCTGATTAAGACCACGGGGTGCCACGGTTATTCAAATGTTAAATTATTATCTCTATTTGTTTTGCTCTAACACCTATGAGCCCCGGACATGGATCAGGACCCCATTGTGCTAAGTGCTGTACAAACACACAGATGCTTACTGCACCAAGGAGCTTACGATGTAAGTAGATGGTGATATTCTGGTTTTTTTTGTTGGTCATATGCATGCATACTGTATTTCTACCTACCAAATGTAAATAGAACTAGAAAGAGGGGGCTTTGACAGATCCTACCTGATCACCAAAGGCTCTTTGATGTTTGTCTACAATGGTGACCTAAGGAAACAAACTAAAACTTCTAGACGGACAATTAGAGAGACTTCATGCTCAAATAACTCTGTTCAAATAAAGTCGATTAAGGCTGAAACATCCTGTAACACTTGATAGATGGCAGAATTCAAAGGTCTTTTTAATAATTTTGATGGGTAATATCAATGTCTATTTTAAGTATTTTGTTATTTACTGATTGATTTAAGTTTTCACCGTTGTGGGAAATTATGGGGAAACAGACAACTGGGGCTCAGACAATTTATTTAACGATAGTAGATGTTGATATTCAAAAAGAGAGAGCTTTATAACCATTAAAACATAGATGGTCAACTTCATAGGTCAAATATTCAACATAAATATTCGTAAATCAAACTCTAATAAGTTCTCAAGCAGCATTTTTCTTACTTTACTTATCTGTACATTTTTGTTATCAATGGAAATATTTTTTCAGTGGTTTGTGTGTATGTTGAAATTTATATTTACCAACAAAAATCTAATCCATCCAAGCCTACTGAGAGAAAACTGGAGTTTTAGGCTTTGATTCAGCAAAGCGTCTTAAGATGCTGCACTGGATAATTTTAGCATATCCAGGTGCAGTGAGTACAGCAAAAGCTTCCTAACTGAATTCTTTAATGTAGGGTCCAGACCTAATTATGAAGATTACAAGCCAGGTTCTTGCATACCTTTGTGGTAGGGGCTGAAAGGAAGCATTTTTCAAGAACAAATCCATATTATTTGTATTTGATTATGGTTAACAATTCATAAATCTTCAAACAAGCATGAATATTAATCTTGTGAACAAAGCTCGGTTCCTCTGGTTGATATCTCTGTTTATTTTGGTCACATACCATCTCCACATCACCTAGGCAAAGTCTGTGTAATCTGAGCACAAAAATTGCTAAAGCTCCTTTTTGCATTTCAAAAAAATAGTAGTTACACCCCATGAAAAATTCTTAGTGAACAAGAAGTATCAAACCTATAAAACTACAGTATATGTATCAGCAACACAAGTATTAAATGATTTCTGAATCAACAATTTAAAAGCTCAGGATTATTCCCCCTCTGATATCATTAATTTTTTTATTATTTTTTTTGTAAAATGCTAACACTTCAACAAATATATTCATTGGCAATACATACAAATGAAGTCTTATCACACTGGACATCTAGAGAAAATCTCATTCCATGCGACACCGAATACATTTCATACATTTCAAAGTGATTTTATTTTTAAATGTTATTTTAATAATTTAGTTAATTATTATTATAATTAGATAATCAAATCTATTTTTAAACTTAAAATATAAACCACTCTCTTGAATAATTTCCTAAATTAAAGGCTTTATTTTTAAATTTTCTGGCTAAATACTGTTAGATTAATTATTAGAATTCTGTTTTATTTTTCTATTTTCTACAAGCATATAACCCCAGGACTCTCCAGGGAGAGCACATTATATGAGTTGTTTAAACGTGGGTCATATCCTAGTAAAATATGTTTTAAATAAATAGTGCTAAAAGGAATTTAAAATAGTACCTCTTATCCCTAAGGGTAATAAACAGCATCATGTGAATTAAAATCAGAAGGTACTCAACTACATTATGCCACTTCCTCAATCAATCTGTCACTGGCTGATTTCAGCTTTTTGTTCTGCCTCAGCTAGGATCTTGCTGCATTTTACATTTTTTTTTAAATACACAGTCATGCAAGGTGCTGAGAATATGTGTGGAATGCTGAGTACTCTACGCTCCATTCAGTTGACTTTACCTGCAACAACCTTTTGACTGGAGTTGCATCTGCTCAATCCTTCCTAAGAGAGTTCATAACCTTGAAGGATTGATTCTTTTAGACTGTGGTTAAAGAACATTAACTATTATTGTTTTTTTATTATCATAATCATTTTAATATGAAGAAGCAGAGCAAGGGTCCAGTCTCTTTATTCAGGAAAAATGTCCATTGAATTAAGTAGGAGTTTTGCCTGAGAAGGGAGGTCAGGATATTACCCAGAATGGCATGTTTTGTAGGGCCTGCTCTGGCTCCAGGGGAGTTAATCCCCAAACTTCTATTGGTTTTAGCAGGAGACCATTATGGTGGATGAATCTCAGAAAAATGATGCTTCTCTGTCTGAAGCTTTTATGAATTTATTAAAGCCACTTTTATCTATTATTGTTAATTAGCTATTTATTTGTATTGCAAAAGTACCTAGAAGCCTTAGTCAGAGATTGGGATCCGAATGTGGTAGGTGCTATGCAAACATATAACAAAAAGATGATTGTTGATTCAAAGGGCTTACAATTTAAATATAAAACGAGAGGCAGGTGGATACAGCAAACAGACTAGGAAAGCAAAAGTGATCAGCAGCAGACAAAAATCAGACAGAAGATCCCATAAAATGAGGCTTTCTTGTGAGATTTCCAATAATCCCAAATTTTTGTCAGACCATAAATATTGTATGAACATAGTGTTTCACACAGTGTTTTGTCACTTTGGCTCTGATTCTGGCCAAAATCAAGATGTTCAGAAGATTATGAAAGTGGAAAATAACACAAAAATACTTAACAATATTTTTTAACTTCAGAATCAATGTTGAGATTATTTTGAGATTTGAGACAAAGATTTGAGTAAATTCTAATTAGAGATGACTGGATATTTTTGACAAGAACGACACCTTCATTAAAGAACGAACATGACAATTTTTATTCTGTTTTCCAGTCAACTTTAATTCTGATACAATTTAAATCATTTTTGTTAGACATTCAGATGTAATAAGTGATGAGAAATGCATATGTGCATTCATTAGTAAATTAGATTCTTATTTAACAATAAAGAATTCACCCAGTCGTTATACTTCTAACAAAATATTATTTAAAATATATATATATTAGACTCAGATCCTCATCAGCTTCATGGATTTCAGTGGAACTAATCTAATTTACACCAGTTGAGAATCTGGATCAGTAGAAAGTGTAGTGCCTAGGTACATTACAAAAAACTCTGAAACTACAAATTATGTCTCTTCCTTTTCCTCCTACAGTAACATCACTTTAAACTGTAAGTTAATTAGACCTGCTGTTATTAATTATGTATTTATTACATATCTAGAGCCATGAAATGTGCATGACATTTTCCTGTAGATACTATAGCAGGCTAGGAGCCAGATACTGCTTGCTTTACTTAGCTTCTATGGGACTACTCACCAGAGTAAGGTGAACAGCTTTTAGCTTCTGCAGGGATTTAAAAGTATCTGAAGTACGAGTGTTAGTTGTTATAATACAGGGTTTCTCAAACAGGGGTCGCCGCGATCAGCCGGACCTGCAGATGGGGCAGGTAAACACACCGGCCTGGCCTGCCCCGGGCTTTCTCTACACAAGCGGCGACCCCAATTTGAGAAACCCTGTTATAATACATTGCTAAGTTGTTGAAGGTTTTTATTTTTTTTTCAATATTATTTTTCAAATTTAGGATTAAGTGGATAAAATATTTTATTCTTCTCAATTGAATGATACTATTTTTGCTGGTAATCTAGGTACTGATTCTGCAATTGACTCCACCACATTGGGCTCCTGTGCCTTTTGAGAGCCCCATTTTAATCAGAAGAAGTACATGTGACTGTCCTCATGGAGTCTGTTGCAGGTTCAGAGCCGTATTGTAGAGATCCTGGTAGGACTCAAACCCATGTTAGCATATGTTCCCTCTCACTGAGACCAGTCCTACAAGATGCTCAGGGTGCATAGCCTCTCACCAGCTCAGACCCTAAATGCTAAGTGAACCGTGAAAGAGGTCACAGCGTTACATTTGAATATTCAGTGTATTTTATTTTATTGTGAATTTTCTTCTCAGATTTCAAAGTACAATAAATGTAATGTGGGGTGGGAAGGAAGGGGATGTGAGGGTTGTCGCGGTTCAGCTTTATTATATGTATGTGAAAAGGTTTGAACTGCCAATTACAGGCAGAGAATACAAGTGCAAGGAAACTGCTTTCTTCACAGCTTTTATTTCTGTTACTTTAATTGTTGAATGAGGAGCCTACTCACCTAACCTCTTGTGCTCCTCCCCTGAGAAAATCTGCCATCAAACGATGACCCAGAAGAAATATGGGTGATTGCACTGTTCCCATAAAAAAAATAATAAAAAAAGGCACTAGTCTGGTATCAAGGGACCTTGCTAGGATACTTAGGAGAATATTTTCCGTGGAAGCCAACTGACCATCCATCTCCCTTTTTAACTAGTGTCAAGGCTGGTTTACTTGATGATGATTTGATGCCCAGCAATTGCTCCCCCTTGCCCACTGAAAATGAGTGATGACAGGGGAACAGCCGTCAAATAGAACAAGCTGAGATATTGTAGCAGGGAGCTTAGCAGAGCTGAGTCCTGCAAAAAGGAAACACCATTATAAAAGGATAAAGCTCTGAAAAACAACAGTTTTATAGTCTGTTTTCTGGAGAATGTTTATTTTTTCTGGATTTGTAAGGTATGCTTATCTTGACAAAGCATTCCTATAAAATAAAACAAAGTGTGTTCTGCACATGGGCTTATATAGAATTCCCTAGCTCTGTTTCTGCTAGGTTCCGTTGAACCCTGATGACCACATGCCTGGGAAAAAATATTAGAAACTATGCCTCTCCTCAGTGCTGGGATATAAAACTAAGAGACAAGCTGGCCACTGCTATGCTTTTCATGTAGCAATGGTTACATGTATCAGTACATGAATCTTAAATCTTAAAGCTTTGGATGTTTGCACTACATTTCCCCAGTGCTCCATTCTCCTGAAAAGAATACTTGAGAAACAGTAGAAGCCACTCTATGCTCTTACATAAAAGTGCTACATTGTAGAGACATAAAAGAATCATATAGAAATAGTAAAATATAATTGTAGTGTAACAATATAATATTTAGAATTTATATAGCACTTTACATCTTCAAGTCACTTTACAAACATGACTCACAAACAGTATTATATATGCTAATGTATGCATACGAATAGTAATATATATGTATATATAACTGTTAATGTGTATATAGGTATATATTAAATATATACAAAAACGCCCACACACAATTTAGAAGATACACTTATGTATTTAGTTATATACATACATTCACAAATTCAACATTAATGATCAAGGTCCCAGTTCTGCAAACTATTGCTTACATGAGTAATTCTTACTCGCACCATTAGATAAGCTGAAGTAGGTAGGAGTATGTACATGTCTAAGGAATACTTATGTAACTAAGGATAGCAGGATCTGCCATTGTATCTATGCAATGCTCTTCTAAGAATGTGAAGAAAACATAAATTAAGGTTCTTACAACGAAATAAATTGGGCTGCACTGAATATTTTATTGTGCGGATTGAGTAAACAATAATACAGTAAGAGTTTTATTTAACCAAATGTCCGATTTGACTTGGACCTGTGGTTTATGTTGGAGGGGGAGAAGCAGACTTTGCAGCCATGCTGAAACAATATGGGAGAAATTCCACAGGCACATCCTTGCAGAATTTTGCCCCCCCCCTTTTCCCTCCCATGGGTTTCATCAGTGAATGGAGTGAGCCAACCCCCTGTGTTTTTGTAAGGGTTTTTAATTTTTTGGAGAAAGAAAAGAAAAAGAGAGGAGGAAAGAGAGAAATTGAAAAAGTATTGCTAAGGCACAATTAACTGAGGAGTCCTCAACTCAAAAACCCTTAAGTAAGAAGGCTTCATCTGAGGTGTCCTTAACTCAGCCATTGTTAGCTAACATAGCCTTTAGCAAATGTGTCCTTAAATAATGTGTCTTTAAGTGAAATGTCTTTGCCAAAGGAAACCTCAGCAGATCCATTTTTAACAAATGTATTTTAACTGAAGGGCTCCATAACAAATGTGTCTGTAACATGGCATCCTCATCTGAGATACTGACATCAAATGTCTCTTTACAAACTTGTCAGAAAAAAATGAATGCACCAGTGAAAATGCTGGTATTAAACATTCATAACTTTAAAACTACTCAACCTTATTTCTTCAAGTAGCATATAGCCATTGCAGTGGCTCCTATATCACCTGCATCCTCAGATGTCAGTGTACAGTGCATGGCTGGTGGTGAGACAGCATACTCATAGCTCCCCTAAACCTCATAATCCCAAATTGCTGTAACAGTTCCCATGGGCCTTAGGCCTCCAATGTAAGTTAGTTTGCAGTGTTGTTGTAGCCATGTTGGTCCCAGGATATTAGAGAGATAAGGTGGGTGAGGAAATATCTTTTACTGAACTAACTTCAGACCTGAAGAAGAGCTCCGTCTTTTTCACCAACAGAAGTTGGTCCAATAAAAGATATTCCCTCACCCACTTGGTCTCACTAAGGTAAGCTAGAGTGGCATTCAGGCTACTCTAATTTAGACCAGGCTCTGGCCTGACTGTCAGACAGCTAAAGATTAGAGGGGTGGCAAAGTACAACTTTATTCCCCACCTTCTCACCTGAACTTAATGTCATTTGCTCAGTGCAAAGGATCTGGCCTGCAGTATGTGTATATGATATATATGTTTTTATTTATAGAGAGGGAAAATGTGCTTTGGATACGTGTTTGTGCCAGTAGGATATAGGGAACAATAAATAGTTTCCTACCATAACTGTACAAAGACTGATATGGTTAGCCTCCAAGTTTGATGACTTTTTGCACTTTGCAAAAAGAAAGGGTGAATGCACTGAATTCATAACATCCAACATACCTCACCCACCCAGCCAAGATTAGATGATTGTTTATTGGATGAGGAACTGTAAACAAATATGAGAAGCTAATATTTCCTTCACAGCATGTTTCCTGTAAATCATAGCCCTTTTATCTAAGCCTCTGTCTTCATAGATGCATGATTCAAGATGCACTCCGCTGTTTTAGTGCCTCTGTTCAACATGTGGGTGATGAAAAGTTGAGATCCCTAAAGATGGATTTGGGCACATTTAACACTCAGCTAAATTAAGCCTAACAGTGGTGGAATCTTGGCCAATAGCGAGTCTGTGCCAATGAGATCAATGCAAGACACCACAGAGGATTAGCAAGCCTTTTGGTGGTGGCTATAGCTCTTGCTTTTTTTTTTTTTTTTTGCAAGGACTTATTAAAATGTAGGAAATTGAACTAGCTCCATGTGTGTAGCACTCATCCATCATAGAATTTGTTTCACTTCTCTGTAATGTTAATGAGATATGAAAAGCCTTTTCTTCCTTTCTAAGATATCAGCACAGTAACATTAATGACACAGAATCAGCTCCAGTGAATGGGAGAGAACGAGTTCACCTACACTATAATTTATAATTGGATCACTCATGGGACTAGAGTCTTTTGCATGAAAACTAGGGCTGTGTGAGCTCTCAAATGTGTTCCATTCAAGCCTGTATTGTCACCTGAAAGGTTTGAAGGAATCAGTTTGCATCTAATTAAGGCTTCCTTGACTTCATCTGAAAAATTTAGAGAATATATTCATTAAAAGTTTTAAAAAGTCATCTTTTCTGAAAGCCTACATATGACATTGGAATCTGTTGGTGTTAAGCTGTCACCATAACAGACACCATTACAAGAAAACAAGTTTCTACGCAGCCCAAAGATTGGAATGTATTAAGATTGGAATGTATTAAGTTTGTTGCAGCTCTTATGAAAATCTCTGTACATTCTGAATAATGCAGTGATTATAGTGGGAGTCCATTGGGTAACACTTTATTTTAAGTCTCCATCAATGGGTGCTTAGCTCCTGCTAATTTAGAACAGTGGCTTGGGGAACTATAGTTGAGCGTCATATACATATAAAATGATTCCATTGTGATTGGTTTTATTCTGGGAATGCCAGTGAGATTTTGTTGAAAGGAGGCAATAAAGAAAATGCTATTGCACTTTGTTGCAGTGTGTAGTGGTGCTAGTTTCAGAAACTAAAACTAGAGAATCTTTCTGACTGGCTTCACAAGAGGTGCTATAATAGGTGAACTTAAAGAGATGTTCTGTTTTGACAGTTAGTATCAGTCCCAGCAATATTTCCTAATATATGTATGGGGAATATGTCTCAGACTGATAAAAAGCTGTTCCAGTTTGATTGATTCTAAGTGTTCCAAAGTGTTTAGTTTATTGAAGGAAACACTAGCTCTTGGGGTGAAAGAGAGAAGGTCACTTGCACTGGAGGTTTGAAGCATCTTCCAAGAGAATGGGAGGAAGATAAGGAAAGTTGTAATACAGGCAACCAAGTAGGAAGAATGCTGTGTTTGAACTGAAAGCAGGACCAGAAGTCAAGGATAATTCCTTTTCTCTGGTGGAGAATATCCTCTTTTTACTTTAGATATTGCCAATCCATTGTTGCCAAGGATGCTTTTTCTTATCCCTGGTTCAAGGATATTTCTGAAGAGCAAATATTTTGTACTTGTGATAATGCACCAAATGACTTGAATTTTTCTTGGAGAATCTGCTTTTCCCTCTTTATGCAAATTACTCAGTTTAAATACTTCCTGGGTGAGGCGCCATTTACAAATGGAGCTAGAATCTTGGATATATTCAGAACAGAGCTAGCAAGGCACATCTTACTAAGTAGGCTTCAGTTATCACTGCTGTTCAGAATCAGTGACTGATACTATATGCCTGTGTCATATGACATTGGTCTTTCTGGAAATCCTGCCTGTTTCCCCTTCATCTAAAAATGTCAGATCAAATGGAAGGAAAAATAAAACTACTCAATGACACGAAGAAAGATTGCAACATAAAAAATATTTATTTTAGAATGGGAGCTATTCATTGGCTTTCTTACATTGTTTTATTATTATTATTATTATTAATGGGAGCTATCATTTAACATGTGCATCGGAACTATGTAATATGTCATAAGAAACTGCCCTACACAACTATAACTTAGGGACAGAGGAACTGCCACAGTAGATCAAATCAGTGCTTCATATAACCCAGTATCAAGGTCCCTTCAGCACTAAATTTCTATGATTCTATCCTGCCTCTGAGAGCAGCCAGTACCGGATGCTCCAGAGGAAGGCACAATTCACCTAGGCACAATACACCTGTTCATAGGATAAGTTTTCACTTGTTTGCCATATTGTTGTAGCTGTGTTGAAGCCAGGATATTAGAGAGACAAGGTGGGTGAGGTAATATTTTCTATTGGACCAACTTCTGTTGGTGAGAGAGACAATTTTTCGAGTTCTGTGTAAGCTTGCAAGCTTGTTTCTTTCACTAACAGAAGTTGGTCCAATAAAAGATATTGCCTCACCCACCTTGTCCTTCTAGACCTTGTCAGTTAATGCTTGTGCCCCGAAGCACAAGGGTTTCTAAACATGTTTTTTCCTATCTACTATAACTCTGGATGTTTTTATGATTGAGATAAATCTCTAATCTTTTTTCTGACTCTGACTAAGCTTTTGGATTTAATGATATTTTGTGGCAATGAGTTCCACAGGTTGAGTGTGCATTACATTAAAAGTATATTCTTTCTAATCAGTTTAAAATTTGTGACTTTCAATTGCACTTTTACTCTTGTATTATAAGAACCAGTTAACAGCTGATCTTCTGTATAGAATTGATTATTTTGTATGCCAATACTATGTCCCTTTTATTTATCAGCTCTCTGAATTAAACAGTGCCAGCAAGTTAGTCTTTCTACATGCTGCTAATCAGTTTTGATGCCTGTCTCTGAACCTCCGCTATTCTGCTATACCTTCTTTGGAATGAGATGACCAGAACTGAATGCAGTCTATTCCAGGTGAGGTTTCCCCATTGATTTATATAAGAGCATCATCATATTTTTAGTATTATTTTTTCTGTCTTGTTCTTTCAGCGCCCTAATTTTGGTTTGTTTGTTTAACCACCACTGCCCAATTAACATAAAACATGTCATGATTTTTATTTAAATGGATTTTTATTTTAAATCGATTTCTTAGACATTCTGACCCTGATTCTGAGCCTTGCTGTGGTTCTGTTATGGGGGCAGCTTCATAATGGTTCACAAAGCCAGCTTTACAGACCTCAGGGAGATTTACCTCTGTGTCTGTGTGGAGAGAGCTTCTCCATGTGTGTAACGGCCTGGTGTGGCTCCCCTCCTCCCCTGGGAGGGTTGAGCCCCGGACACTGGAAGGGGCAGGGCTACAGAGCAGTGAGCCCGCCCCTCAGAGGGTCAGGTGGCGACCCGGAAGCATAAAAGCCGGCCATCAGAGCTCAGTTGGAGCCAGCCACCGCCGGGAGCAGACCTACCCGAGAGAGCTCGGGTCTGGGAAGCCGCTGGGGCCCAGAGCAGTTCCCCGGACTGGCCGGAGCTTCCCCTCGCTCGCTACTAGGAGGACCCGCCGGAGCTTCCCCACGCCACATATGAGGAGGAGCCGCCAGAGACTTCCCCGCTCGCGTATTGTTACCCCGAGGAACCCCCAGAGCAGATTTGGCCGGACTTCCCCGAGGAACTGCCAGATCTACCCCCCAACCCGGGCTGCGAGGAGCCCATGCTGTGGGACTTCCCGGGAGCAGACACCGCAGACCAGGTAGGCCCCGAAGGGGAAATTGGAAGTGGCCCGGGGACAGCTGACCTCAGTCAGGCTGCTGACCAAACAATGCCCATGTCAGTGTGTTGCGGTCAGGATCCCCTCTGACCGTCAGCAGTAATGACCGCTGCCTAGGGCCCCGGGCCGGGACACAGTGGAGTGGGTGGGCCTGCGTCCCCCCTGCCACCTCACTTGCGGGTGGCAGTTTTCCCCCTCACCCCAGTGCTCAGCCCCTGCACCTACGGGCCTGAGCCCTAATTGTTGTTGCCCCACCCTAATCCAGGGCCTGGGCCTTCCTAAACTGTCTGCTGCTCAGCCCCTGCCACAAAGGGCCTGAGCTCCCTGAACTGGATTGTTGCTCAGCCCCTGAACCAAAGGGCCTGAGCCACCTTGTACTGTTTACTGCTCAGCCCCTGCACCAAAGGGCCTGAGCCACTTTGTACTGTTTGCTGCTCAGCCCCTGCACCAAAGGGCCTGAGCCACTTTGTACTGTTTGCTGCTCAGCCCCTGCACCAAAGGGCCTGAGCCACTTTGTACTGTTTGCTGCTCAGCCCCTGCACCAAAGGGCCTGAGCCCTAATTGACTCTTATATTGTTGCTCAGCCTTGCAGCAGAAGGCCTGAGCCTTAACTGACCCTGAGACTGTTGTTCAGCCTTAAAGGACCAGGGCAGAACCCACGTAAGAACGACGGCCCGGTGTGGCTCCCCTCCTCCCCGTGGAGGGTTGAGCCCCAGACCCTCACATTTACAATGTGGTATAAGGCAGAAAGTCCTTACATTGCCCTCCTCTTCCCCAGAGCATCTGGCACATGGCTTTGGTGCGTGAATGGTCTAGGAAAGGAGTTGGCATGTTGGGTAAGGAAACGATACTGCTGGAGTGCTCTCCTCTATGGCTGTTCTGAAGACCAACCCATTGGAGGATCTTCAAACCAAGAGCAGCTATTGTGGTTGTAACTTATTCTGAGGGCTCCGTCAAGAATTTGGAGGAGCAAAGATGACTTAACATCATTTTTGTCCCCTTCTGGGCTACATCTCTTAAAAGGACTCAGTCAACCCCCCCTAGTTGTTCTGAATCTATGGTCTTGGACCTGTTCCACTGAAGCCAACAGCATTTTTGTCATTGACTTCATGGGCGGTGGTAAGGTAGTGCTCCAAAGGACCTTGGCATGAGTAGCATAAGGCCCATTCGTTATTAGCCAAAAGACACATATTGAGAAAGAAACATGAGATTAAAAATTAGGAACAATAAAAAAAATTACATGAAAAAAATCAATGTGCTGAAAAATGTATTTAGCACTGGTGAATTGGAACATCTGCTTCATTTAGCCACAGAAAAACCACTCACCTACCAAACAAGCTTCAAGGCCAGTTCTGCAGCCCTTATTTATATGGGTAGTCCTAGTTACACCAGTGGGACTTGTGAGGAACAGCTGGAGGCCCATAAGTTTTGTTACCGGGAACTACTGATAGAAGAGCTATTCTTGAGCTATCCTTGCTGAAACAAGCCAGCACAGATCTGGCGGGGCCACCGCCCTGGGGCATCAACTGCCAGACCTATCACTTTTTATTATTAGGGTCCTAGTTTCCATTGTCATATGGTGTAGGATGCACACATAGAAACTCCAGCCTGCAGATGGCAGGAGTTTAGCTAACTGGTTAACTTAGTACATAGCCATAGCACTTGGCTGAATCAAACTGTTTACCAACAATAAGGAGAAAGATAATTAACACTAATATCTTACATTTGCATAGTGCCTCACATATCTAGTGGTCTCAAGCATTTTACAAACTAGGATCCTAATCTTCCATCACTTAAATTAATAGGGGTAGATCTGAGCACTATATAATATTCAGGAATCACTCCCCTTGCACCCACCACTAATATGCAGCTGTCTCTAGGGTAGTACATGGCAGCTTTATAACAGTGCATATTAATGCCATGCAACAACTTATGACAGGAAATGAAGAAGAAGAATGTAGCCAAATGAAACTGCCCGGGAAATTTAGGTGAAGAATGTAATTACTGAAACTGGAATTAGGCCAGGACACAAGGGTTAACACACCAACTGCTGCAAAAGCACTATGAGTTTTTTATTAATCTCCAGTGGTCAGACATCAGTTTTACACTTCATCCAAAATTTGTTGCTAGTCCTACCTGAAAGCAACTTTAAATGTTTATGTCAGTGTCTTTAAAACAAAAAGAGAGACATCTGATGTGCAGACTCTGCGTGCTCTATTGCCACAGACTTTGCATAGCAGTGGTACCACAAATTGTTTCCTTCTGGGGGAGATTCTCTTCAGAAATCCACCCCCCACCAAAAAAAACCCTCACTTTTGCTGAAGACCAAAAGTGCAATTTCTTCAGCAGCCACCTTTGAGAACAAGTCAAGCAAGTATGTAACAGAAATTAAAAAAAAAAAAAGTTTTAGTTTTATATCCCAAAGAATTTTTACCCAAAGAAAATAATAGAAATGAGCAACAGACATAAAACTTTAGCCTGTGTAAATTAAATGGTTCTGCTGCATTAACTTCATAAAACCATAATCCTCTCCTCTATAAACTATTACATGCACTGCAACATATCTGATTTATGGGATATGGAATCGATGGGAAAAAATTAATGCTTGAAAAACATATTAGAGACATTATTGAACAGATTTTAATTGAGATTTGATTTCAATGCCCCTTATCCACATGATTAATGGATGCTACCCCTCGACTCCAGCAGGCAGAAAAGAGAGTCTTTAATATGACAATTAAGTATCTGTCTTTAGGTTTTATGTAGCTCTCTCCTCAGATCACTTCATCAGTACAGTGTGGCTTTTGTGCAGATTAAATTGAGACTCAATTTTCTCTATTTTCCAGCACTTACTTATGTTTTATGACAAGCACTAAATCAATTTTATGCTATTATTGATTTTTTCTTAAATGGACACAAACCATTTCGCCTTTTGCCCTTCTTTTCTACTTTCCTTCCCTTTCCTTTTTTCACTCTATGCTTGATATACAGCCAGCTAAAGAAATTTCAAACGTTTCCTGAGATTTCTACAGGTTGTGCCAATTCACTCACTTTTTACAACATCAGAATTGACAAACTTAACCTGGAATTCTATCAAAACTTATATATTGTTGTAATGTGACAAGGTGTACAACTTGGGTTTTTGCTGTTTGTTTCGTTCCTTCTCTTTTTTTCTTTCTTTCTTCCTTTCTAAAGCTTATTTCCTTTCCCCTTTCAATTTTAACAAAATCTTTCTAATACCTCCTGAAATATTTGAAGACTAGCTTAAGCTATAATTTTTGAAAGAGTCTTGAAGTCTAATTAATACAACGGTGTAGGAAAATCTATTTCATAGCTTGCAGGGGAAAAGGGCATTATCTGCAAGGTGCAATAACTCCTCTGAGATATGGCAACAGCTAGTGGTACACCATGCAATTAAGAAGCTGCTGGATCTTTAGGGCTTTATCCTGTATGACCTGTGGCAAAAATTAACAGCTGCCTTGGGCAATAAAAGTAACACAATTTGTAATCAGATAGCTTAATTTTGGGGCTAAGAATTATACACGAGGAAGGACCAAAGGGGGAATGTAAAAATATAATTCAGCCAAGAAAATAGCTTGGCCTTTGATTGTGTGGCAGTTTGGGGTCATAGAGGAGGTTAAGAGAGACTGCTCTGTAACTCTATTTGTTTAGAGTCCAAAATGACTATGCAGTGTTTGAGCTCAGGTGGTAAAATTGATCCCTACACCAAGGAAATAAGTAAAGTGACTTATTTTGCAGGACAGTAAATAAAAGTCTTACATTGCCTTGGACATTTACTTAATTGTTTATCCATTGACTCTCAAATTATTAAAACGAAAAAATGGATGTGATGTTGCCAGAAAAGACCTTTCCAAAAATACTTTGCTTATTTATTGAATCATGAGGCCAATTTTAACTTCAGTGAACCATTTTATGGCATCTTTGCTCAGTCAATACTTGCATCAGTGGAGATTTTCCTGAATAATGACAGCAGTATTTGATGCAGAATTATTTGCTTTTGAGCTGTTGTTTCTATGGTCCTGCTGTTAACACGTGGTAATTCATGCTCTATGTGGGTGTTCGGTGGTGGGGAAGGGGAGGGGGGCTGGTGTGGGAACCTTCTCACTGGCTTCTTGGAGGAAGCGATTCATAGAAAAGGACCCTGAATTTGGAGCAAAACATTAGGGTATTTTCCCCCTGGTGCAATACATTTTTGTTGCTCTCTGCATCAAATGGTAGCCCTAATGAGACACGCAAGTTAGTCATTCAATAATGGGCAGCGTTTTAGAGTCAGGCAACAGAGCTGGAGCTCCCATAGCCCCTACACTGTTGATCCCTCATGTAAGATGCATGTTAGTATCACTGATGTCAACATTCACGATTATCAGGAGACTCATGATTTTTGCCTTGCCGTTTGACTTTCTCATGAGTTCAGGATAATAGGGATAAATATCATGAATCAGCATACACACTGTCTTTCTGGCTCATGTAACAAGAAAGCTCTTCTGTGAGCAAAACATTTTGTGAGCATCATACATATTCTACAATGTGGATTTTAGATACTGGTAGCAAAGAGCAGATGAGCCCTGAAATCTTTAGCTTTAGTTTGAGTTCAGATTCAAGACTCTTACAGCTCAGTGGTTTCTCTGATGTGCATTAATCCAGAGCCAAACTACACCATTTTGTGTCTTTTGTTAAGCAGTGGTTCTCACCTCTTGCTGCAGAATCCTTATACATTTACTATATTTTTCTTTTGTTTTTTACCATTTTCCTCTCTATTATTTTATTACTATAGTTGCTGCTAAAATATTATACACTTGTAAAAAATACTCATCACTATGTTGCCTTACATAAACATTATGTAAATATTATAAATCAAGATAAATGACTGAAAAATGCTAATAGATATTCTCCGATCACATATTGAGAACCACAGTAAAATTGGTCCAATTTGGATTTCCTGAACTGTATATTCTGTATATATATTCTCCTCCTACTATTTACTCTTGTCTCCATCTATCCTAATTATAAATTACTTCATTATTTTGCATTTGTTTTTAATATAAGATCTTCACAATTTTGTTATACTATGTTTTTTCACTTTGACATTTTCCTCATTCTTGATTCTTCATTTTCTGCCTCACGTTTTGTAATTCTGTGATATTTGGCTCTCCCTGGGAAAGTGTTGCAGGACCCAAGAAGAGAGATGCACAGTACCTTTTCCTCAATACCATTCATTCATATGCCTTCATTCTGGTGACTTTACAGCAACCTTAGCTGAGATGGAGCTGAGACAGAGTACACTCAACATTGTATGGCATAACAGCTGAAATCAAAGGTCAGCCAAGTCTAATTTCTACAACATTCAAGTTGTGGGCTATCTGGGGGCTATTCAATTTCAAGGTTTAAAATGCTTGTATAGTGGAGCGGTCCAGTTAAACCAATACCTTTTAAAGTAATAAATCTACTACAAACTTCCTGTACACTAAAGGGCAAATTACCAGAATGGGTTAATCTGTTGAAAGAATAAACCCATTTACAGAACAAATGCTCTGCATCTGAAATGGAACTACAGATAGATAAATCTCTTCTGTGCACACCTATTAAAAGAATCATCTTTTCCTACATCCAGGTTCATGGCATCACAGTTTTGGTTTGATTAGATTTTTCATTTTTGTACCCATAGATGATGTGTTTTGTTTCAAGAAATAAATGTTTAAAGGGGCCCTTGAAAAGGAGATATATAGTATATTGAAGCCAAACAACACTCAACAGTCTTTCTGGGCATAGCATTATCATCCATAGCCTGACAACAAACAAGAGACCTTTGTGTCTCATCCATGCAGAGGAGTTTGCAGGCTTTTCTAAAATGAATTGCAGGCATAATCTAAAATCTCAAAGACTAAAATCAATAAACGGCCTTAACTTTACTTCCTCCTCCCCCCACCTCTTTCTTTAGTCTGGCTAGTAGCAGTGTTAAAGATTAGCCAAGAGGAGAGTTGTGCCCCTCTGTATAGTTGGATGATGGATGAGAAATATGACAGTCAGGCTGGCTACTTGTTGGAAAGAAGGGGTAATGTGAGACAAGTCAGACCATTATAAAATAATTTAAATTTTATTTTTGTTATTATTTATTTTATTGAACTTTAGATCATTTATTTCAGATAAAAACCTGAATGGCTACCCACTGGCAATAGTGGGGTTTGTAAGACAAGCCTTCTAGGCTGTGCTGCCAGAGGTTGTTGCATAGCAACAGTAGAAACAATAGCATGAGGGGCTGAGGGGGTGTATAGAGTGCCCCGATGGAGCTCAAGTACCCCAGGCACTTAGGCAGGGCATGACATGATAAGTGGCTGTTGATCCCTTTTCCCTCTAGAAACGATCTATTACTCCTTTGATTAAATCTCCTTTGTACTATGAAGTCCCCAAAGAGGAAAGAGTGACCAAACAAGAGGAAAAGTGTTTAATAAGGTCAAGAAAGTTTCAGCCTGAAAACATGGAGTCAGTAAAAGAACAGACCCATCCCCCCTCCCTGCATATTATTCTGCAACGGTTCTGGTAAAACACCTTAACTCAGCTCTGCAAAAGAATGAGGGAGAGGAAGAGACCACCTTCAGAGTGCAGCTGGAATTGGAAGCTGTCTGCCTCAGCCGTTAGAAATATGTGGAGAAATTACCTATCATTCCCTGTAGAGACATCCAGCAACCATCCCAACCCAGCTTTTCAGTTCGGTGATAATATGCTCCTATCAGTTTTAATAGCCCCATGCTGGATTCAGGAGGTATTATGGATTGTACAGCAAGCATATTGTCATTAAATTAAATTTTCAGAACATTCCCCAGCTCATCACAAATACCACAGAGAGTAATCATAATCGGTTCTCAACACATGTGTAATTGCCTTCAGCTGGCGTTTTTTACAGTTGACATTGTTCAGCAGTGATAAGGT
Source organism: Mauremys mutica (assembly GCF_020497125.1). Lineage (NCBI taxonomy): Eukaryota > Metazoa > Chordata > Testudines > Geoemydidae > Mauremys > Mauremys mutica. Next base: position 105,410,344 of record NC_059073.1, read on the forward strand.
GATTGGTGATTTGAATACACAGCTTGTTTCATAGCTGCCGTAATTGAAATATGGTATGTGTGAATGGAAGATTACATTAAGACCTAGGATAATCACCTGACATGAGAGTAATTGAGTCTACAATCTGCCACTGAGTCTCTCAGGGAGGGCTGAAATGAAAAGAAGCCATTAGTAGATTATACCACTGCTGGCTCTGCTTTGTGCTGGAGTGCCAGGCTGGCATTCCAGAACTGCGGGCTATGTGTGGATACTGTCTAGGGCATCATAAATGAAAGGAAAGAAAGGGGGAAACAACATGGTTGAAAAGAAAAGTTGAACTTTTTTTCCTCAGGGGAGAACAAGCCAGGTTCTAGAACAAATACTTCTCACTGTCTTAAAAATATTTCTCTCTTATTTTCCCATTGATAGAGACACAACATCTGATTTTTTAATTTTATTTTATGTTTTGCATGGGGTAATGGAAAAGCTTTAAATGAATTATTCCTGGTGTTTTGAGACATAAAAGATCAAATTCTAAATTTAATTACCAATTTATGGAGAATTTGATAGGGTTGAAATCAATAGCCATTAAATAGGCTTCTGTATAATTATTCTAAAAAGTGATAGACTTTAATACATAGTACTGATTCTTCCTACAGAATTTTCAGACTAAGCTACAGAATTGAATACAGAATTATATCCCTGTCATAGCATTCTAGTAGTTGTTTTTAAGATTCAGTAGAGAGATTGTTAGTGCTTATTAAACTGGAATTTTTCATAAGGTGGGTGCAAGTATTTTAAGTATAGCAAAGAAGGAATTGCAATAAGGACAATTATAATGGGGGGTAACCAAGAAAAGCATCCCATCCTGCCCTTTTAAAATAAATAAAATGGAGTGCTGGCAAATCTGAAACAAACATTTCTTCCAGGTGTCCAGATTTAATGGGCAAAAGCATAATTGCTTTTTAAGGAGAATATTTTATTTGTCAAGGGCTGAGGTGCATTACCTTGTGATGGAAATACCCCATCTGTTAATATGATTTTTTTTCCTACACTACACTAAATATTGCTTTGGATAAATTTGTGAAGGAATGTAGTGTCAGGGTTTCCTCAAATCTACTGTACATACAGATAATAAGCCCTGAACAGAGAAGGATCGCAAGCCCAACTGAGATAAACAAATCAGAATTACTGTTAAGAGGCTGGTGCCCAGAGTGTTTAATGGCTTGAAAAGGTGATAGCGCTTTTATGCAGCTACCCCTTCAAAAATTATCACTGAGCCAATGATAATCCAGTTATAATAATGAGTACTGAGTCAATTAAGCTTAGCATGCAGAGAACATGCTTTTTAATGTTAAATAACTCGGTCTCTTCATGTAAGAAAGGAAACCGATACAGGTACTCATTAAAAAGCCTAAAAATAGTTGAAACCAGCATAAAATAATATCCATTACTATCAACATAGCCCTTTTTAACACCATGTCAATGAAATATGCTCAGAGCAAATCCAACTGACAGAGTGTTAAAGACACCAGTGGTTGTACAGATCTTGTTTAAACTAGGACTTCCATTGTTGCTTACAGTAGTGCAGCAAGGGGAAGTTTTTAAACCATTTAGGCTTTTGTTATACCTACGCAATAATACCATTGCACAAGTGTAACAGGGGGCTGAGTTCAACTTACAGAATGTTCATTAGCAGTGAATATACATGAAAAAGAAAAAAAAAACTTGGCTCTCAGATCACAGGCTGAATCTCCAGGGCTGGCAATTTTAAAAAAAATGAAGTTGTTTACTTGTAAACAGCTAATTTGATCTGGACACCGCTAATCCACAACAAACATGGAACTCCATCATGTATTTTTACAATCCCTTTTCAAGCATGCTTCAAGGATCTTATTCTCATCTCACATACGCCAGATGCATTACCATTGACTAGAGCTGGCCAGGTATTTTTTGAATAAATGTTTGGGGTTTTTTGTCCAAAAATCCTGATTTGTAGAAACTGAAACCCCAGAAAAACCAGTAGCATAGGTATTATGGATGTGGGAGACCCAGGAACAAGTCCCTGCTCCGAACTAGGCACTGCAGGGACTTGAGCCTGAGTTTCTTACATCACAGGTGAGTGCCTCTGCTCCTGGGCTATTGACTATTCTGGGCATGGTCTCTGTTTTTTTCATGAACATTTTCAAAGGGGCTTGTGTTTGCTCTGATGTGGATCAGAAAGAAATCACAAAACTTCCAAATGTTTTGCAAAATGGAATTCTTCTTTTTCCAGCCACTCCTACCATTGACTCATTGACATGATTCCCAGTTCAAACCAAGATGCTGGATTCACTTAAGAAGAAGATTGGCAAGTGGAAAAATTCTGTATGTGACACTGTTTAAGGGAAGTGACATAGTTTAAGGGGAGATTTCTTCTCTTTACCAAAACTGTATAGAGGGTCTCAGTTGCTTTTTATTCCACATCTGACTCTTTAGGTGACTGACAACTGACTTGCTCCCCTCTCCTGTTTCTTCGGCAGAGCATTTCATATGTCTCGAATGTTAGGTGACTTCTCAGGGCAGGAGGCCCGTTTCCATCTCTCCCATTCTTCATCAGTACACCTTACAAATGCTTAACCAGATCTGGCTTCTGCTGGCCCTTTAATTACTTGACTCCAGGTTTAAGATACTACACGGGACATCTTTATTCTCAATCAATGCTGGGTTTTAAATTATCAAAAGGTCAGCAATGGGGTGGAGCATTTGCAGATGCTGCATCTGAATAAAAAAGGAACCAGATTATTAGCCACTGAAAAAACAAGAGGGAGTTAAGACAATGGGCCAAAATACAGCTTCAGATTGTAGCTGTGCACAATGGCTAGGGTGACCAAACGTCCTGTTTTGGCTGGGACCGTGCCTTTTTTAAGCCCTCTCCTGGTCATCCTGACTTTCTTTTCAAAAGGAGGCATATGTTTTGTTTGCTTTTGCTGACTTGATCAGTTGGCAAGAGAAAATGGAACAAATGCTCACTTTTGTCAAAAAAGGGAGGTGCAGAGGAATGGGGGGGTGAGTGGAAATACCAGCCTCCCCACAGGAGGGAGGCAGGGCTTGGGGGACATTCTATGGGGGAGGTGGCAGGGCTCCAGCAATGGGTAGGGTTACCCACTTTCTAATAGCACAAAACTGAACACCCCTGCCCCTCCCCCTGCCTCACCCCTTCTCAGAGGTCCCTCCCCTGCTCATTCCATCCCTTCTCCCTCCATCACTCGCTCTCCCCCACCCTCACTCAATTTCACCAGAGCAGAGGGTTGGGGTGTGGGAGGGGGTGAGGGCTGTGGCTCGGTGTGCAAGCTCTGGGGTGAGGGGTTTGGGGTGAAGGGACAGGGCTCCAGGCTGGGCAGGGTGTTGGGCTTCGGGGGGGTGAGGACTCCATCTGGGGTTGTGGGCTCTGCGGTGGGGCAGGGGCTCAGGGCTGGGACTGGGGGTTGGGGTGTCGGGGGGGCTTGCAGGGTACGGGTTCCGGGAGGAAGTTTGGGGGCAGGAAGGGACTCCGGACTGGGGCAGAGGTTGGGGCATGGGGTCCTGGCAGTGCTTACTGTGGCTCCCATGTGCATGGGCAGCCAGGGAGGCTCCACACACTACTCTTGTGTCTGCCAGCGTGGCCCCCACAGCTCCCATTGGTCATGGCTCCCGGCCAATGGGAGCTGCAGAGCCGGCCCTTGGGGCGGGGCAGTGCACGGAGCCTCCCTGGCTGACCATGCATCTAGAGGCTGCAGGGACCTGGTGGCCACTTCCGGGAGCCGCGTGGCACTACGGTAGGGAGCCCCAGGCCTCCGCTGTGCCACCAACTGGATTTTTAACAGCCTGGTCAGCAGTGCCGATTGGATCCCCCAGGGTCCCTTTTCAAACGGGTGTTCTGGTTGAAAATTGGATGTCTGTCAACCCTAGTGATGGGCAACAGCCTCTTGAGGGCGCCCCACAGAGTTCCAATGATAGGCAACAGCATTGAGCTGGGGGTGGGAAACTTGGGCAAGTGGCTGGGGGTGTCCTGTTTTCAATTTGTGAAATATAGTCACCGTAACAGTGACTGAATCTCCTGCATGGGAGACAGAAAGATGAGTATTATGTTATTCAAACATAGCCCCCATTCGGGCTGGTAAAGACCCACATTAACTCAGTGAGCTCTCCTGGTGCCACTGTAGCCCACGAGAGACAAAATGTTATTCATGATTTCCAAGGAAATAAAGAGTGAGTTCTCCTTCTCCTCTAGCAAATACTGCTCTCATTGACTGCTCCTCACTACCCCTTTTGGGTAGCCAATGTTGCTACAGCTCCAGGAAAGCACCAGTCAGTAGCAGTTTATATACTTGCAGTTGTTCTTTTCTGAAGTCTGAGAGAAGGCTCCTTGAACTTCTTCCTTCATGCACCTGTGCAGAAGCCAACCCTGAGCAGGCTCTCAGTTTGGGTTATAAAAATGGGAGAAGGTTTAGGAGTTGGAAGGTGGCTACTATTTTGCCAAACCAATTTTCTCATTCTTAATAAGAATGTGTAAGTTAGAAGGGGACTAGCTTCATATGTTAGGAACTTCATGCATTATGCATGTGTCACAGTCTCCGTATCTCTGTATAAAAGGTATGGGTATAATGTATTAAGCAAAGGCATGTTCCATACATATGACTGTCACAAACAACTTGTTTGACTGTTTCAACAGTGTCAGCAATAGTGAAATCCTTCATCTTGTGGCTGAACCAAATGTTGTATGGGTGTAATATAACCTATGAGTTCACGATCGAAAATAGACACTTCCTGTAGTATAAGCACCTCAGAGAAACAAAAGGTGCACCTTCCATCTAGCTTAGTCAACCTGGAAGTCTCCCTTATATACATTGCAAAATTTAATACAAGGCCTTTGCAACTTTACAATTTCAGCGGACAGTCACATCTTTGGTTTGTTTGACTATAAATTGCTGAAATAATGGAACTTAAAACCAATACAGTATTACTGTATGACACTGTCAATATCATTTATAGCACAATTTTACACAAAGGCAGAAGTATCATAAAAAAAGAAGTGAGTCCTATCAAGTGCCCTAAAATTCTTCATGTCGTAAATAAGTCAGATTTCTGAGAGGAAAGCAATAAAGTTCCAACAGATTCAATTTTTCCCACTAAATAATCACCGTGGCTTTTTCCAGTAACTTCACAAGAACAGTTCCTGAAGAAACAGACAAACTCAGTAAGCACACCTACTTCTCAAGCTCTAAAAAAAAAAGATAGAGGTGCAACCATGTTACTCAAACAAAAAAATTTGAGAGGTAACATGAAACATGAAGAAGTAGGCACTGAAGGAAGATAGATGCTGATCAAAATCAACAAGCAGAGTAGACTCAATATAATATTCAACATATGCACTACAATGAAAGAAGCCCTGAATTGTTTAAGAAAACATCACCAAAATTACTGGTGGAAAGAAACCGAAGTATACAAGAGGTGGCAATTTTAAAGTAATCCAATTCTTCATGCTAAACCGATAAAGTATATTAGACAAACAGGAAATGACAAATAACTTAGTTTAAGTCATTCAAATGGGTTTGGTTATGGTTGGCGCATGAAGGCTGCTAAACAATTCATTGGAATAACACCAGGGATAAATTTGGCCACAGAAGAGAGATTATTAATCTATATGATCTGGAATTCAATCCACTGGTTCTGGTATTGTGTGAAGGGGTAAATAACACTTCCTTATTCACTTTCTCCACACCATTCATGATTTTATTAACATCTACCATGCTGCCCCCTTAATTGTCTCGTTTTCTAAGATGTCTTTTATCTCTCTCCTCATATGGAAGCTGTTCCATACACCTAATAATTTTTGTTGCTCTTTTCTGTACTTTTTCCAATTCTAATGTATCTTTTTTGAGATGGGTTGACCAGAACAGCACACAGTATTCAAGGTGTGCCCATAGCATGGATTTGTATAGTGGCGTTATGATATTTTCTTTCTGTTATCTATCCCTTTCCTAATGGTTCCTAACATTCTGTTAGATTTTTTGACTGGCGCTGCACATTAAGCAGATGTTTCAGAGAACTATCTATGATGACTCTAAGATCTCTTTTTTGAGTAGTAACAGCTAATTTAGACACAATCACTTTTGTCTGTATAGTTGGGATTATGTTTTCCAATGTGTTGCATTTACCAACATTGAATTTCATCTGCCATTTTGTTGCCCAGTGACCCAGTTTTGTGAGATCCTTTTGTAACTCTTCCCAGTCTGCTTTGGACTTAAATAGCTTGAATAATTTTGTATCATCTGAAAACTTTGCCACCTCACTGCTTACCCCTTTTTCCAGATCATTTATGAATATGTTGAACAGCATTGGTCCCAGTACAGATCCTTGGGGTACTCTGCTATTTACTTCTGTCACTGTGAAAACTGACCATTTATTCCTACCCTTTGTTACATATCTCTTAACGAGGTACTGATCCATGAGAGGACCTTCCCTCTTATCCCATGATGGCTTACTTTGCTTCAGATCCTTTGGTGAGGGACCTTGTCAAAAGCTTTCTGAAAGTCCAAGTACTTTCCACTGGATCACCCTTGTCTACATATTTGCTGGCCCTCCTCAAATAATGTTATTAGATTAGTGAGGCAGGGTTTCCTTTTCCAAAAGCCATGTTGATTCTTCCCCCAACATATTGTGCTTATCTATGTTTCTGATAATTCTGTTCTTTACTATAGTTTCAACCAATTTGCCTGGTACTGAAGTTAGGCTTACCAGCCTGTAATTGCCAGGATCGCTTCTGGAGCCTATTTAAAAAATCAGTGTGACATTAGCTATGTGCCAGTCAGCTGGTACAGAGGCTGAATTTAAGTGTTTATGTTAGCACAGTAAGTAGTTCTGTGATTTCATATTAGAGTTCCTGGTGATTTATTATTTTTAATTTATTAGTTTGTTCCAAAACTTCCTCTACTGACACCTTAATCTGGGACAGATCCTGAGATTTGTCATCTAAAAAGAATGGCTCAAGCGTGGGAATCTCTCACATCCTCTGCAGAGAAGACCAATGCAAAGAATTCATTTAGCTTCTCTGCAACAGTCTTGTCTTACTTGATTGCACCACGATCATCCAGTGGCCCAACTAACTGTCTGTCAGGCTTCCTACTTCCGATGGTCCTTTAAAAAAATGGCTGTTAGTTGTTATTATTTTTTCTTACTTGCTCTTCAAATTCCCTTTTTAGTCTGCCTAATTACACTTGTACACTAGACTTGTCAGAGTTAATGTTCCTTTCTATTTTCCTCAGTAGGATTTGACTTTTAATTTTTAAAGATGTCTTTTTGTCTCTAATGGCCTGTTTTACTCTGTTGTTTAGTCATGGTGGCATTTTTCTGGTCCTCTTACTGTTTTTGTTAATTTGAGGTATACATATATAGTTTGAGCCTTTACTATGGTATTTTTAAAAACTTTAAATGTTTCCATGCAGCTTGGAGGTATTTCACTCTTTTAACTGTTCCTTCTAATTTCCATTCAGCTAGCATCCTCATTTGTGTGTCATTCCCCTTTTTGAATTTTCCTCTTTTTAAAGTTGAATGCTATTGTGGTGGGTTTCTTTAGTATCCTTTCCCCTACACCCAAGGATGTTAAATTTTATACATTATAGTTGCTATTACCAAGCTGTTCACATATATTCATGTCTTGGACCAGATCCTGTGTGCTGCTTAGGACTAAATCAAGAATTGCCTCTCCCCTTGTCCACTGGGTTACAGTTCAGGACCCTCAAATTAGATAAGCTGAATCAGTGTTCATCATCTCCAGGTGTGCCCTGAATTCCTTCCTACCTCCCCTCAGTTTCTGCAGGCTCTTCAACCTGCTGGTCTGTCAGTCTCCTTCTAGGGTGTTGTCCCTGAGAGGCCCTTCAGCAACTTGCTGGCAGGAGTTCCCTCCTCCAGGCCTGCTTACTCTTCTGGTAGCCACCCTGCCCTCTGCTTCCCAGTCCTTTTATCCTCTCAGCTGTGTTGAGGCTGCCAGTCAGCAATGGCTAGCAGTGCTTGTGTTAACCCTTTGGTTGCTGGGCCACAATGACACCCCTTTAATAAATCTTCCCCTAAGGGATGTCTTTGTGTGAGCCGTGTGCTCCTCCGCACCTGTTGGCTTTCCCCCAGCCCTTAGTTTAAAAACTCCTCTATAACCTTTTTAATTTTACATGGCAGCAATCTGGTTCCTTTTTGATTTAGGTGGAGCCCATCCTGCTTGTATAGGCTCCTTCTTTCTTAAAAGGTTCCCCAGTGCGTAATAAACCTAAATTCCTTCACTGAGCACCATTGTCTCATCCATGCATTGAGACCCTGCAGTTCTGCCTGTCTAACTGTCTCTATGCATGAAACTGGAAGCATTTGAGAGAATGCTACCATGGAGGTCCAACTTTAATCTCTTATCTATCAGCCTACATTTGGCTTCCAGGACCTCTGTCCTACCTTTCCCAATGTTATTGCTACTTACTACTTATATGTACCACGACCAACAGCTCCTATCCAGTACTGTACGTAAGCCTGTCTGGGTGTATTGAGAGGTCTTCAACCTTCATACCCAGCAGGCAATTCACCATGTGTTTCTCCTGATTATCACAAATCCAACTATCTATATTTCTAATAATGAATCCCCATTGCTACTACCTGACTCTTCCTAATAACAGGGATCCCCTCCCTTGGAGACGTATCTTCAGTACAAGAGGATACCATAGTATCATCTGGAAGGAACGTCTCAGCTGGGATCATTTCCCTTTGTTCCAGCTTGATGTTCTCTTTCCTCGAGACTTTCATCCTCCTCAACAGTACAGAGGCTGTCAGCCTGGGGGTTGGACCACTGTGCTGTGTCGCAGAAACTTTCATCTCTATGTCTGTATGTGTCCCTTAGCTCCTGCAGTTCAAGAGTCTACATGGTCTCTGAGGGCTATGAACTGCTTTTATCAAATGCATGCATATGCCACCTGCCCATAAAATAGGTAACCATACTGCATTCAGTACAATAAACTGGATAGCCCCCACTCTGCTGCTGGACTTCTCCCTGCATTATTTTTACACTTGCAGGGTTTTTTGTTTGTTCTCTGTGTGGGTTGGGTTTTTTGTTTGTTTGTTTTTTTGTGAGGTGGGGGAGCGAGCAAGTGGTGGTTATTGGCCTAAATCTAGAAAATGTCCTTAGAGATATTTGGCTCCCTGTGATGGTGTGTTTACCCCACACTGGCTCATAAGGGGTTAATATAGCCCTCGGGAGGCTGCACAGGAGGCAGCCAATTAGAGAGGGGCTGCAAGGAGCAGCCAGTCAGGGCTGGGCAGGCCCATATAAAAAGGGCTGCAGGAAAGAGCAGTTTCAGTTGTTTCCTGGAGCTCAAGGAGGGAGGACTGGCTGCCTTGCAGGAGGATGAACACTAGCACCTTGGACAGAGCAGTGCTGGGCAGGATCAGGGGAGTGAGAGTGAGTTCCTGGCAGACTGCTAAGACTGGCATGCTGATACCTGGAGATAAGGGCTGAGAAGATGCAGGGGCTGTAGGGAATTGGTCCAGGAAAGTAGAATGAGAGGTTGGAGGTGATGTAGCACATGGCTGCCATCTATGGGGTTGCTGGGTTGGGACCTGGAGTAATGGACAGGGCGGGCCAGGGTTCCTTGCCCCCCACCATCGGACTGCTGTACCTTCCCCCAGAATGGGGGAGCACAGAGTGCCAGGGCCGCCCAGAGGATTCCGGGGGCCCGGGGTCTTCGGCGGCGGGGGGCCCCGCTTTGGTGGTAAGTCAGCAGCGGGGGGTCCCTCTGTTCAGGGACCTGCCGCCAAAGTGCCCCAAAGACCCACGGCGGGGACCCCCCTCTGCCGAATTACCGCCGAAGTGGGACCCGCCGCCGAAGTGCAGCCCCCACCGCGGGTCTTCGGGTCACTTCGGCGGCGGGTCCCGGAATGGAAGGACCCCCCCCCCGCCGCCGAATTACCACTGAAGACCCGGCTGCAGTCCGGCGGTGGGTCCCACTTCGGCTGTAATTCGGCGGCGGGCGGGTCCTTCTATCCCGGAGAGGAAGGACCCCCCGCCAGCGAAGACCGGGAGCGAAGAAGCTCCGGGGGCCCAGGCCCCGCGAGAGTTTTCCAGGGCCCCCGGAGCAAGTGAAGGACCCCGCTCCAGGGGCCCTGAAAAACTCTCGTGGGGGCCCCTTCAGGGCCCGTGGCCTGGGGTAAATTGCCCCACTTGCCACCCCCTCTGGCCAGCCCTGCAGAGTGCAGCACAGACAGAGGGCTGTGTCCTGAAGATGCTGCAGTCCTTGGAGCAACATGGGTCCAAGAACAGAAGTGGCAGTGGGCCAGACACCACTGAGAAGCGGCATACTGACCTAAGTAGATGATCTCCAAGATGACCAACAGGAGGTGCTAGTGTGGTGAGTTGCACATCACACTCTCTAAACTCCCATTTGCTGCTCTTGTTGGCTAGCTTCTCTGGTTGCTTAGGGGCTGACTTTTTAAACCCCTTCTCTTTCAGTTAGCCCCTCTCCCTTGTCAAGGAATCCTAAAGGAACTATGGATCAAAGAGATGGCAGGCTAGAGCCTCCTTAAGAAGCTTTCAGCCTTGTCTAGCAGGCTGCTAGGCTCAGCACACAGCCCCAACCCCCCAAACAAACCACACTATAAATGTCAATCAAGCAGACACATGGCAAGCAAGCGCACAACAACAACAAAACTAACAGACAACAAACTCACCCCAAGGGTCATGTAGTCATTTCTCCTTCACCTGGAGAACTCACTCAAAATTCCCCTGTTTGCTGTCCCATTCACTAGCTCCTAATGCACCGCTCTTCAAATGCACTGAGGCCATATTATGGAGAAATATTGAGGACCACATTTTCAAAGCAGCCTCCACACAGCCCTGGAATTTGTAGGTGCAGTTTTGTGAACTCAAGTTTTAGGGCACACAAACAATTAAATTTTTGTTTAGTAAATGGCACTTTCTCATGCCAAATGAATGGTTGTCTATCCATTTGGGATGTACAAACTCCCCACGTGCATGCACAAATATTGGTTGTCGTGTGCCCTGAACCTTAAATATGTAAAATTATGAGTGAACATTCAATGCATGATTCTGAAAAGTGTAACTTTTAGAACATGCATAAGGGTGCGAGGGGATAATAGTTTTTATTTCACAAGTGAAAGGAAGGACAAACCAAAAAGTTTCATCACCTGAACAAAAAATAAAAATATCAAAAGATAAGACACAAAAAGGAAACTCCAAATTAATTGAGCAAGTGTCAATTCCAAAGAAGCTCAAACTGATCTTTACCAGCTGAAACCAAAAAAAATTCAAATCAGGAGAGAAAGTAGCATACAGATTGAAGAAGGCATGCTTCCATTTTAATAGTTTGTTCCCTTCCAAAAGTTATTTGTTTGCCACTGCTTTCCAACTGTACAGTACTAAGAACATTCACAATGTTACATACATAACACATAGTTTAATAAGAATATCATGATTCATTTGTATTACAACAGGCATTTCAACTAGAATTTGAACAACCAATTCTAACAGACTTTTCCCCACTAGGCAATCTCAGATCCCATGACTAATGACGGGTCCTAAGAATGACGCATTCTGCTAGAAGACTAATACCCACTACTTGAAAAACTAGAACCTAGTAATGAACATTAATCAGTGGAATAAATGCTCATTAGAGATTGCTGGATTTAAAAATGTCTCTTGCGTCCATTTCAATAAGTTATCTATACTACGTAAGAGTAAACACTGAAAGCATTTATTGAAGTATACATGGAATAAAACCAATACAAATCACATCATCTTTGTCTATTTTTTTATTTGAGGCTTTGAATATAAGTACCAGCAAATTCCAAACCCCACAATTTCATTAAGGTTTGTCTACACTTTGTCCTTCTTTCTGCGTGGTTTAGTGCACATACACGTGTAGTCCCCCTAACACACACATAAATTGCAGTGGAGACAGTGAGGCACAGCTTAGGCAAGTAAAGACACATTTGAAGGTTGTGGGTATGTATCTGAGTACATAGCCTATATGGCTCTCTAGTCACCAAAGTCATGCCTCCCCATCTACCCTACTGTTTTCAGCAATGCAGTGTCAGTTGCCTCCCTGCTGCTGCAAATTTTCCCCACTGTAGCAAAAAACTTTGGAAGTGGGGAAGATTCTGGCCTGGGGGGGTGGCAGCTGGGAAAGACTCTGCCAGCTCCCTGTTGCTGGAGCCTTTCCCCACATGAAGTAAAGACTGTGACAGTGGGGAAAGGCTCTGGTAGGTGGGAGGCAGTGGGAAAAGGCACAGCCTTTCCCCTCTGCCTCCCCTCTGCCAGAGCCTTTCACTGACACAAGTATCTACACACCACAATGTGGACACTGTGTGCTTTTCACTGCAGTGTGGAGTTACATGTACACTACATGTTGCCACCAGTGGTGTGTAGTATAGACGTTGCCAAATACTCTGGTTAAGGATAACAGTGCCCAGATATCACTCATTTCCACATGTAATCAGCATTACTTTCTATTACCTTGTATGCCAGGTATTGTCAAATGGTATATTATGTTGCTTTGAGTCATCTTGTTTAAAATGTTTATATAACTGGTAATTTAATTTATATTTATTACATACAAATAATATAATTAAAGCAGTTTCTGAATGGGACACGATTCCATTACTCATGTGCCCTGTGATTTTTTTCCACTCAAAGTGGTGACTACGGTATGTAAAGCTTGACTTCCAAACCTAAGATCCTCCAACCCTGGGATGAAGTTAACAAAGGAATAGTTGTAAGAAAGAGAACAATATTCCATCGGATACCATGCAAGTTACAACGTACTGTAGGCTAGATAATGACATTCCACTCATCCAATGTCAATTTCAGTAAATTATTCGTACTTAAAGTACTTCTAAAAACCAGCACTCAAACTGGTTCCTCTGAACTTGAGAAGTTCTGACAGGTTCACGTTTTCAGCTGAACCCCACACTCTGTGCAGTTCTGATCAGTTCAAACACTTAACAGTTTTCCCACCACAGAAACAGATGTCATTAGTCTGCCAGCATATTAGCTTTAATCCTTACCATTAAACAAGGTGTACTTATTCTTACTCAATGTTAGCTATAATGCCTATCCTTAAATAAGAAGAACCTTACAATTCCAAAATGCCCCAAAGTTACTCTCTGGAGACAAGGCTGTTGATGACTTATCCTAGATCAATCATCATTGAAGGTCGCCTGTCCTATTTGGCAATATTTGCTCAGTAACTAATAAAGATCAGCCTGCAGTTATTTATATTAGGTTATCATCTCTCCAGGGTGAAGCTTAATCCATTTTGCAATGTTTTTCCCAACAAGACAACATGAGTTTCTCTGTCTGAAAATGAATTAAGTGTGTGGTTTCTAAATATGGGATCTGACATTGTTCTTGTTACAAAAAGCAATTTATTCCCCAAAAGGCTTACACTTCAAAGGTTATATAAAAAGGTTCAAATATCAGTTCTATCCATTTTTCAATTACTGGGCTTCCTAACGCTACTAGCTTTTGAACAGATAAGCAGTGGTATCAGTTTTCTTATTCAACATCTCATAGGTTTCCAATTCGCATCCCAGAGAAAGCAAATTTATTGTAATACATTTAGCTGCTTTTGAAGCAGTAGTATACAGATTGTTTCCAACAAGACTACAGGACTTATCAAATAGTATCTTAAAGGGATATTTATGAAGTGTTAGATACTAATGATTATGATTGTTGATATAGTTTAGAAAGTCTGACTATGGACAGACTCACATCAATTTAAAATATGGCGAAGTTTAAAAGGGAAACAAATTTCATCTTCTTATGAAAATTTAAGTTCTTTGTGAAATAAAAACTCAGCCAGTCCTCCATACAAAGAAAGCTACTTTGTAGTTCCATCAAAGACAAAAATAAGCAATAGTACCATAATAAAAATGGATGTCTTTAGCATAAAATGCTATGGCTTGTATGCAAAATTCAGATACTAAACAATAACCCTCTCCTTCTACCCTGCGGACATTATTATGATACTAATGATAGTACTGAATTGCCCCTTGGTTTAAACATTCTCTCTGATCAATATGTAACATCAGCAAAGTATAGTACATAGTATAATGTGCTGAAATGCTTATTCTTTACAAAGCAAATAAAATGAAATCCCTTCCATTGTCATTAGTGTGAGTAGCTGATGAGAGACATTGCTGAGCATTGCCGTACTTTCATAGAAATCATCATTTCAGCTGGGAAGTCATCCAGAGTTATAGCTCAGACCAAGTGAGTCACAGCAACAGGTCCAGTGTGTATTATTGTCAGAAATTTCTTTTAAAAATCATGCTTTAATAAGTTCAAATGGAACATTTTAAACAATTGGGATATATGTTTTTAACTCAGTATATTGAATGATGGAGTCCTGAAGTCCTTAGCCAGTGAAAACATTCATCTGAGTCTTTATAAGAAATATACCCTTTGGATATAATAGTTTTCACAGACCATACCCTCAGGATTCTGATGAGAATTGTAGTAAGAAATCAGACACATTCCACTAGATTTACTTCCACTTCCTTTTTTTTTTTTTTTCATTTTTGCCAAACTCTGCACTTCTAGATTCCAAATGGGTCAAAACCTAGTCAGTCAGTGCAAGAAAGCCTGACCAGCCCAGTTTTGAAACCCTGGAGGGAGGCTTAGCTATGGAAAAAAAAATAAAACATTCCCACTGAAGTTAATCAGCAAGCTGCCTGTAAAATAAAACATATTTTTAAAAGTTGGGGTCACCACAGTTAGAAACTTCTAACCTTTCTTTTTTAAATCAGAACCTGGCTTGAGAACAGAAAGTTGAAAACAATTAAATTCATTGGATTAGTGGATGTCTTCCTACTCTTGCTGTCTCTCCCCAAACTTCCCATTAGTTCCTTTACCCCCATCCTGCAAACCTCATGCCTGCTTTCTGCAGGCCACAACAGGTCCACAAGTGGAATGGGCAGTAGGAGGGCTAGGAAAAGTATATAGTTTGCAGACAATGGAGGAGAGAGATGTGTGGGGCAGCAGAAAAGGAGCCAGTGTAGACAAGGGGCATATAGAGTGAGAGTGGAGCAGGGGAGAGTGGAGTGGCAATGGAAAAGAGGGTAGTAAAGCAGGCTGGACAAGGAGCAGCACAACGGGAAGCATTCCACCTGTCCTGCAGACCATAATAGGGATGGTTATGTCCTCTCTTTGAACCTTAGGAGAATCATCAGGCCCCTTCCCATGCTACCACCAGCCTGAGAGTATGCTTGTAGAGGGCCTCTTACATCTCTTTCTAGCTTTAGCTACCTCAGTGGGAGCCTACACAGCCACCGCCAAGAACCCTGTTAAGCTCAGTATATCATGACAAGTCTAAATAACATCACAGTCCCAATGATGACTCTCAGTAGACTTGGCAAGTGGCTGATGATACTACTTTGGCTCGTCAAGGACAAACCAGCTCCCAAACCATGTACAGGTAAGAGACATGTGGCTGGTGATTACAATAGCTCTGAGCAAACCAGCAAGTATTAGCCAGCACTCTGCCTTGCTGTCTGATACCCAGCCTTAGCTAACTTAACAGTTACATTGCACAGAGAACCTGCTAACATGTGAGACAGTGAATATGTAAGGATTTACCATTTTCAGGGCTAAATTAAGTGCCTACTTGAAAGCATTAAATTAATTGACTTTTCCTCATTTAAAATGTTTGCAGAATTCCTAAGGTATTCTTAGCTGCTACTTTCAGACCCAGGAAAGGGTGTAATTACTGAGTAACATGTGCATGTAGAAGGTCACAGAATAAGGCTTTGTATTGCTTACATTCTGTATCTGTGGGCAAAACAAGAATCTCAGCTGGTACTTTGAGGCTTTATCTTAATTAATATCTCATATACAGGTCGCACCTGAAAATCAATCCCATTGCAACTGATTCAATTATTTATTTGCAACATTTTGCTACAATAGCCTCTGAGGCGCTCTTATTGCTGTTGTGTGGAATCATATAATCAATAATTATCATTACAATAGTATTATTTATACTTGTACATATTTATAAATACTATGTTTCACTACCATTGTGTGTAGGAGACTTAGGGATGAGGCTAGTATTAGATATTTCATAAAATGCTGAATTAGGCTTCTTTGTTCTACTACTAATGTTGTTAGTAAGACAAATACACTAGCCTAAATTAGTTATTTCCTTTCCTCCATTGATAATTAGCACTAGAGGGGATGGGTATGAGTTACCTATTAACTCCAATTGCTATGTTTAGCAGTGCATCCAGAAAAAATACATTATCAGTCACAGTAAAAACCTGCTTCTTTTCTCATGTTTATTTTAAGAACTTATCAGCAAAAGGAAACTTCCAACTGTGTCAAACTATCACACCACACTTTTCAAGCTGATGTTTGTTTATGTTGCATATTGGGCCAGTGCCGGCATTACTGTTTGACGGTGTTAATTTCTTCTTACTAGAAAGGGCACAAAAGAATTTACCATGATGATCTTGGGCTATCTGGAGAGAATCTGTATTTATATAAATAGTTGTAGCATTTGCATTTTCAATTTCTGCTATATTTTGATACACTGGCTTCAGTTGAGTCAGGAAATAATTTGACCTCAATATTTAGACATTGGAATTTTATCTTAGCATAAAACTTTACAAGAAAGCAAAGAACTCTATTTGCTACCTTCACACATAAACTATTTATATATATTTATATAATAAAACTTAACTCTGTATTATGGTAGTACTGGACAAAATCTAAAAGTAGCTATACTATACTATTAAAAGGAGTTTAGTATAAACATGAGTATAAATAATATATTAATAAATTCTAGTGATTATATTTAGATTGTTTATACAAACTATTTACCTAGTAAAGTAAGAAAAATGATTTACAGTTATGGTTCAGTTATTGAGCTGTATTGCAACGTAGAGCATAGCGCACTGCAAATTGTTAAAAGAAATGAACATTTAACCACACACACGCATGGAATATCTCTACCCTGCATTGGGAAGGGGAGGAAATGATTGGGCCAAATTCTGTTCTTTTAATAAAATCAATTTCTTAACTTTTTTGGAGTTACTACTGATTTAAACTAATGTAAATGAGAGCAGGATTTGGCCTAATGTGCTGGCCACTACATAACAGTATAGCCAAGTGGATCCTCACGCAGTGAAATGGAGCAATAAGCTTGCAAAACAAGGTTTATGTGACACTTCAGTGGTTCATAAGGCTCTCTGCAAAAAGGTGCATTTCAACCATGTCTATAAAGCTAAAACCTTACATGGCGAGTACAAAAGCAAGCTGTATCTATTACTTCTGAGACCCAGCATAGCAACTACAGTCATTCTTTACTATTAATGTATTGTTTTTATTATGACTGTTGTTGTTAATTCATTGTTATTTTTATATTTTATTATGATATATGCTCAAAAGCTTGGAGCAAATAAATAAATAAATCGCCTGGCCCTTCCCCAAATTGCTTGCAATCTAGTGATGTAGTGAGTAAGAGTTCAATCAGTGCAGGATGCGATCACAAAGGAAATGGGTTATGGTAAATAAATCACAGGATTATTCAGTTTTATTGCATTTCTTGATACGTTATTAAACTTACTTTTCTGTCCCCCTGCTTGTTGCGTATTAGTGCTTTCACATGTAAGGAAATCCCTTTTACTCCGGCTTCACTCATTGTTTCAGGACTTGGCCTTGTGTGAGTGCCTAATGCATACGTTGTACATAATAAGTAAATCAGAGTTAGCCCACGCTCCATTTTATACCTAGAAGCTCCATTACTAACTGTAGGTGGTAGTGTCTTGTTTCAGTATTTGACTTCCAATATTTTGATTGACTAATTATAGCAAGGATTTTTTCCCCCTTAGGAAATATTATGGTGTACTTAGATTGTCAGTTTCATTTTCCAATTTTAGTGAAGCCATAAAGGATTTGGATGCAAATACCACTGTACTGTTGTGAAGTCTGAAATATAATAGATGAAATAGCTGGAAAATAAGCAACATTAAATACTTTTAGCCAAACCTGAGCCATTCTTGTTTGGTTTGTGAAAGGACACATTTGCTTTTCTAGTGAGCTCATATCTTCATACATTTGTTTGTCTTTTGTTTATTTCTTTATGCTTCATGAAAGAAAGTATTATGCTTCATACATAGAGCAAGAGTTTAAAGGATAATTTGAGCCTCCTGCATATCATAGTCTCCCTCTTGAATGTTGGGTGTTTTTTAAAAAAAAATTAAATATATCTCACAACCATTGTCTTTTTTTTCCTTTCTCTTCTCCTTAAGTGGTGACAGTGAGAGAGGGGAAATTTTGGTCACGGTGACTGAGACGGAATATGTAAATCTTCATCTCCCAAAATGGAGAAAAGGAATTGAAAGAAGGAAAGAAAACCAGTCAAAGGGGAAGGAAAAGATACAAAAATACCCAATGCTATCACCTCGACCTGGATATGTGGAAGCCGCAAGAGAAGAAATAGCAGCAGTAGTGGATCTTCATCCTGGCAAGTATTTGCACTATGTGAAGAACAAAGACCAAGACTATTGACTCATAATGTCCATCATCTCTTACCCCCAGAACTAAGTATTTCCACACAGTGAGCTGGCAAAGGGATAAAACTAAATAGCAACAGCAGAAGGACTACATGGCTGGTATAATTGTGTCATTAGATATCTGGGTCTTCGACTTCCCCTAGCTATAGTACAGAGGATATGGCTCAATTAAGATGTTGCTATTCCAACTTCAATGACCACACACCAGTCTGTGGTTGCCTAATTGGTGCTTTTTTGTATTGTAATGTTTTGGTCTAGATCATACAGCATTCTTGCTTGGTCATTAAGGGACAAACATGAAGCCACTCCACCGCTACATAAAGACCTCTTATGATAATAGCGTCAGTGCTACCGGCTTTTTGGTGAGTGCAGAGATAGCTTACTTCTCTTTCCCACTTCTCCCAAGGAGCAAGCCAGCAAAAACAGCGCAGGGATGGAGAGAGGCCAGCACAAGGGGAGGAGCACACTGTTCTATTCTAATGGAGCAAAAAGTACTGAAAATAATGTATGGGAATGAACAGTCTCTTCAGTGGTCATCCTGGAGCTACACAGCTCCAGACCTCCCCCTATTCAGGGCTGTTTCTAAAAATCCACAGCCCTTCATCTTGCATCCACTGATGCGTTTAGACTGTAAGTGCTGCTAGTCAAGAGTTCTATTCTGACATGTTGACCAATTGTAAAGTGGGATGGACACGTAACTGAACTACTTTACAATATATATATCAAAATACTATTAGTTGTTCCCAAGTCATCTCTTTTCTATCCTCCCTGCATTGGGAAAAATGGTTAAATGCTCAACCATTATTTTTCAGTTTGACTTTGTTCCTGACAAACAAATAACAGGAAAATCCTCTTCTTTGTATATCAAATATTCTTGTACATTAAATTTTATAATAATTATTAATAATTTGTGTTTTGTTTAGGAAGTAGTGAGTAGAGGTACAGTAACAACAGCTGATTACAAACAAACAAATCCAGTCAACATACTGGACGGTTTAAAAATATGTAGATAGTAGGAAATATCTGCCATTAAGAGAACAGGCAAGGTGACCATATAGTACTATGACTATACAGGAGATCTCTCAAAATCTGATGTAGGACACTCTACCACCTCCTCTACCAACAACATACCCTGCCCCGCTGTAAGGAAAGAGGAAGGAAAGCTAGTGTGAGAATAGCATCCCCAATTTCCTGATATTCTGCCCCTATTCAGCTGGCACCCCTCTACCCTCCACTCACCACAGAGCACAGGCAGGGTGGAAGATCAATCCCTCTAGATCATACTTTTTACAGGGTTCTTTTCACACAGAGATCTCAAAGCACTTCGCCCATTATTGTAAGCAATATTTTCCCCATTGTTTTTATCCAGATTGGTTAACTGAGGCAGAGGTTAAATGATACAGTAAATCCAAGAATATTCTGTAGGAGAGCTGTGAATATAACCCAAGTTTCCGGAATCTCTGTCCTGCCCTCAACATATAGGGCCCCACTCCTGCAACTGGTTGCACATGATAGACTCCTACCATCGAAGTCAATGGGTCTTTGCACAGGCATAGAGATCACCTCTGTGGAGTCAATAGCAGGACTGGGGCTTTAAATATCAGTTGGTTTTCTAGCCTAGCTGTACATTTTGGAAATATTATTTTATAGAATTGCATATAATTTTCTACTGATATGGATATGTTATTTTTAGGAACATTTCCTTTTTGGCTGTATGAATTTTTGTGAAAGGAAAATGAGAAGTTCTTTCTTATCCTCGTGTATTCATGTAGGTGACTATCCATTTCTAAAAGAAGAGTGATGCAAAGCACAGTAGTTAAAGTAACCATAGCATGTTATATTCAATTTCTTCCTCTACACGTCAGGACCAAAAGTGTGGGACACTTAAGTACCCAATGACATTACTAGGCACAAACAGAAACAGCTGTGGTAGAAGATAAAAAACAAAGCCATCTAACTAATTTTTCTAACTTCAAAGATGACCCAAGCAAGGAAGTAATTGCCATCACAAAATTATTTACTGTCTTTTCCAAAGAATGAAACAAAGACAGTAATAAATAATGAAGGGACAGTCAGAGCCAGATTTTTATCTTCAATTCATAGTGAACATTGAAGTGCATATTTAAAAATCTGCTGCTATCTAGTGATTTGTGCAATGTATCTGAAGTTAAAATCCAGTCCAAATTTTCAAATTATTTAGTGATTCTAAAAATATTCATAAGAAGTCTAAGGGACAAATTCTTCTCTCATTTAATCCATATTTACACTGGTGCTACTCCATTAATTTCAGTGGAGTGAGTGCAAATGCATATGTATATATTAGAACAGAATTTGGTTATTTTATATTTTGATCTTGAGTTTAGCCTTGTAAGATCCATATTCTATTTTCATGAGTATCCTTCTGGAGCACAGAAGTGTTACTAAGCATACTTCAAGCCAAAACAAATAATATAATTTACAACACTCAGTCTAAAAAGGCAGATAAAAAATGTAATACATCAGTAGTCTGATCTAGTGTGACATATCCTATGTTCCATCGAATAGTCACAATTTCAGCTGATTTCACATTTACCAGGCTTTGAAAGCTTCTTTAAGAGACCAAATATTTCTTAAATTAGGCAGTAGGTGCTATCATCCCATTCCAAGCAAAAATGTCCATGATTCAAAATGTCCTTGATTTTGAAGCTGTAGGTTACCAAAGGCACTCTCCCCTCTGGAGGGGGAGTATTACTGACTGTGCAGAGGAGGAAATTAGCATGGCTTTCTAACTGAACAGAGCCAAGGATACCTGGGAGCACTCATGTATCTTGGGGCATCCACTCTAAAACTCTTCAACCCATAGTACTGTGGCTGGCTGATTGGTACTGGACTCATTAATCATAGAATCATAGAAATGTAGGGCTGGAGGGGACCTCAAGAGGTCATCAAGTACTGTCCCCTGCATTGAAGCAGGACCAAGTAAACCTAGACCATCCCTGACAGGTCTGACCTGTTCCCAAAAACCTTCAATATCAGGGATTCCATAACTTCCCTTGGAAGCCTATTCCAGAGTTTGGTTACCTTTATAGGTAGAAAGTTTTTTCTCCAATATCTAACCTAAATCTCCCTTGCTGCAGATTAAGCCCATTACTTCTTGTTCTACCTTCAGCAGACATGGAGAACAATTGATCACTGTCCTCTTTGTAATGTCCTTTAGCATATTTGAATACTGTTATTATGCTCCCCTCCTCCATCTTCTTTTCTCAAGACTTCATAAGTCTTGTTTTTTAAACTTTTCCTCATAAGTCAGGTTTTCTGAACCGTTTATCATTTTTATTGTTCTCCTTTGGACTCTCTCTCCATTTTGTCCACATCTTTCGTGAAGCACCCAGAATTGATGCACCTAGTTCCTCAAAGCACATGGTGGTATTTGTACAGTCTTCCCTGGGCTTTGGAGCATGGTGGCATTGGCTTGGCTCCCATCCTGCAAGTTTCTGCACCCTCTGAGCAAGATTATCATTTTTACCATGTTATGTATATATGTATCTATTAGAACAGAATTTGGTTATTTTATATTTTATTTCTTAAATTAGGCAGTAGGTTTTTGTTTTAGTGGTAATTATGAGCTTATTCCAGGTCTTTGGGGCTACAACCCCAACAATCTGCCTCCTGTAATCAGTTTTGTCTCTAAGCAAATGTTAACAGACTGGTTTGTATGAAGAGCCTATTTGCTGTCTGCATTGCTAGAAAGTGAATATAAATACACTGATGCTAAATTATGAACATGTTTATACAATAAAGTACACCAGTGTCACTGCCTTCACTCAGAGAAATGGGCCAATTAAGGTGATTGTAACTTTGCCATTTTCATTTTCTATTAAGTGCTTGCACCAAGTGTATGAACTGCAGTCTTCGCAAAAAGAGTCTGTCCTGGAGCTTTTACATGTTTCTTAAATTATTTTTCTGAACCTGTACTCTAGTATTGAAAAGAATAGAAGGGATGTGAATTAAAATAAAGAAGAAGAAGAAGAAGAAGAAAAAAAAACGGTAATCCAGCAGACAAGTTTAAAACAAAGTTTATTGTAATGATGGAGAAGGAAAATAAGAAAAAATGGTAATAAAATATGATATTTCCACATAAACAGAATGTACCCAAGGTCAGAAATATCAATATCAAATAAATGTAAATGAAAAGAGAGATATAGTTTAGATGTAAACATTTAAAAAAACTAAAAGAAAATAATCAGGAATGTATTGAAAAGAACAACATACTAGACTTTCAAAGGCAGATAAAGAACAACTAGGGGAAAAAAACAATAAATAGGAACAGGCAAGAACTAAAAAGAGGTTGAAATACAATACTACAAAAGAACAATGAAACTAATTGACGACAACTTGAAAACCATAAGAATGAAAAGAATTAAAATAAGAAAGGGGAGGAGGACAAACGTTTAGCTTGACATGACCAGGGCCCGCTCCAGCATTTTTGTTGCCCCCCCCCCCCCGCCTAAAAAAAAGATAAAGCCGCGATCAGCGGCACTTCGGCGGCAGCTCTACTGCGCCACTCCATTCTTCGGCAGCAATTTGGCGGCCGGTCCTTCTCTCTGAGAGGGACCGAGGGACCTGCCGCAGAATTGCTGCCGAAGACCCGGTTGTGCCGCCCCTTACCATTGGCTGCCCCAAGCACCTGCTTCCTGCACTGGTGTCAGTAGCAGGCCCTGGACATGACAAAGGAACAAGCTGGATTGAGGCACAAAGCTAGCCTCTTACGCCTGCCCATACTAGGTGACTGCAATTACACTGTGCAAGTTGGGAGAGGAGGGGTACAGATATGGAGGACTGTACATATGATTTGTTCCCTCTTCTCGGCAAAGCCCAGCTTTTCAGGGGCTCTTTATTTGACTGTGAGCAAGACTGGACAGGGCAGGCAACCATAATGCCCTCTTCACATAATGGGAGTCCACTGGAGACTCAGAGAACTATGTCAACTATTGGGCTGAGGAAGCCTTTCATGGAACAGTGTAGCAGCCTGAGAGAAATGATTCCTTCCCTTCCTCAGTCTATCCAATGGAGAAATCTAGACCACAGCCTGCCTTTGTCCTGGATCTTTGAATTTGTGCTGGAGCCTAGGACAAAGCTTTGGGGTTTGGATTTTTAACACTCTGAGCAGAGTAATTTAAAAAATTTAAAAAAATCTTCATTTAAATGTTATTTCTTTTAAAAAAAACTAAATAAAATAAAGACCTTTTTTTACATTCAGATCCCATCTACCCTTCCACATTCCCCCTTCCTTTTAAAATTATAAATCTAATTTAAGGTCCCCTAAGCCATTTGTCATTAATCTAATGTTCACACTCCGACTTGTATTTTCTAGGGAAAGCTATACAAGTAATGTGTTCATTCTGGAATTATAGACTCCACTCAAACTCTGCATGAAGCTCCTACTCCATAATCACATCATTTGCTGCTGTCCAGTGCCCACTGGCTCAGCTCTTAAAAGTTAAGTAAAGTTCTGGTCATTTCTTGAACAGACACGCTCAAAAAAGCAGTAGGTGCTGCAGGAAGTGATATGAGTGGTACTGGTACAGCAGGAGGTCTATTCCCTCAAAGTCTCGATCCCACAAGCACTGCCCATGTGCTGAAGTTTACTACCATGAGTAGTCCTGTCAAGTTAAGCATGTGCATAAGTGTTTGCAGGATCAGTGGTTATGTCAGTACTGAACCACCACACCAGCATAGCATCAAACACCAGAGTGGTGCTCATGATGGAGACTTATTTTTTTTAAATGAAAAGCTAAAGTTCTCTCTACTGGTCATTAAAGATTCAATGACAGTTTTTAAAAGAGTGGGTGGGTTTGTAAAAATGTCTTAATGAAAACCAAGATGGTCCTGACTTGGATATAGAAGTAAGCTTTAGAACTAGTTCTAGCCACTAGAACTAGTGGCTAGAACTAACATATATCAATACTTATTGTGTCAAGACTTGAGGTAAGACAGGTAAATAATTAGCAATAAAGAAGTTGTGTGGTGAGACAGCCTTCTAGGGGTTAGTGTTTCAGTGATGGCTTAGCGAAAGCTCTGACATTTGGGAACAAATGTGGGGCACTGAAGGAAAGTAACATCAACTTGAGGATAAAGGGAGGGTTGTAGGAACAGGGAGAGAGTTCCTGTAATTTCTGCATGGTTCACACAATCAGTAACCCAATGATAATCCAGTTATTTTGTTATTGCAGTATCACACCGTGTCCAGCATCTCTTTTTAAAGTCAGAACGTTGGGGGATGCCATTACTACATTAGAATGATATGTTGTATAAAGGGGTAAAAGGTGGGGTGGCCTTAGATAGACCTGAGTGGTGGTTTTTTTTACTTATGCTATTCTACTAGTAACTGTTATAAGATTAACTGTACTACTCATCCTACTTAAAGATGCTGTTGCTGAACTTGCTGGAAATGAACGTTTTACATTATGTCTTGGATTCTGGTGACTTTTTCTATAGAGATAAGCTGTATCCATTAGTTGTTTGACTTCTTGATCTGTCACTGGGCCAAGCATAACTTGGAATGGAAGAAATGTCACTGTGCAATGATAGCTCCATTATGAAAGATATTTTTACCTTAATCAACCAATTCTTCCTGCTGATAGAATGAGGGGTGAGGGGGATTCTTTAGTCTTTGCTGTAGGAATGCCAGTATGCATATGGGAACATAAGAAAAGTCTGAAAAACTTATCTCAGAAGAAGAAAAGAATATATGTATGAGTCAAGTTCTCTGTCATGCATTTACTGCAGGTGCCAGAAAGGATAGCATATTTGGCTGTTCTGACTATTTACATTGGGTCAGTTACGTTATTTATTTTTCAAAGAGAACAGGGGGAAAAAACAAAGGTCTTTTTGTGCATAAATGTGAAATTAAAAAAAAAAAAGAAACAGGTCACTGCTTCTAAGAGTTGTTACTAGGAAAGCCTGTGAAAGGCGTTGGCCCAGAATTTATCTATAATCATGAGTATGGTATATCCCCATTGCTCCTTGCAGAAAATAAGGGAAACAATGAAGAAGATAGATGGTATGTGAATCATTCCACAATGTTTTCCCCAGTTTGAGTACTGGATACTAGCTCATAAGTCTGCAAAAGGAAAGGAAAAACTTTTGAAGATCTTCCAATAAAGTAAAGATAGTTTATTGAACTGCTTCTGCCTTTATCAAAGTATCTCTAACCTGAATTATGTCACAGAACACATACACCATGCACTTGGGCGGGGGGTTGAGCGGGTGGGGCAGAAACAGAAAGAATGGGATGTCTTTAGATTCCCACACTTCTGGAATTTTTAAACCAATTATTGACTAATCAGAAGTGCTTTTTATGTCATAAGCACTGAGAACTCTATTGTGGCCTCAATCTAGGCCAAATGTTACCCTCGATGCCTTCACCCCAACCCCACATCTCTGGGCATGAAAAGCCACAGAAAGCCCACCCAAGTGGACTGTGCATATCTGAGCACTGCAGAGCTCTGTTCCAGAGTCTGTCTCTCTGTAACACTGCAGGAGGGTTGGAAAGACTGATGGTGAGTTGGGGGAGGTTTAGCAATACTGATTAGTTGATCTGCCACTACAGATCGCAGTGTTGTTGTAGCTGTGTCGGTCACAGGACATTAGAGAGACAAGATGGGTGAAGTAATATCTTTTATTGAACCAACTTCAGTTGGTGAGAGAGACAAGGTAAAGAAGAGTTCTGTGTAAGCTCAAAAGCTTTTCCCTCTCACCAGCAGAAGATGGTCCAATAAAAGGTATTACCTCACCCACCTCATCACTACAGGAATCCACAGGCCTGAACCCCCTGTGCAAATGAAAGCAGGTACTGGGCTACTATTATAGCCAGGGGCAGCTCTAGGCATTTTGCCGCCCCAAGCACTGCAGGCAGGCTGCCCTCGGTGGCTTGCCTGCGGGAGGTCCCCGGTCCCGCGGATTCGGCGGCCCGCCTGCGGGAGGTCCACCGAAGCTGCGGGACCAGCGGATCCTCCGCAGGTAAGGCGCCGAAGGCAACCTGCCTGCCGCCCTCGCGGCGACTGGCAGAGCGCCCCCTATGGCTTGCCACCCCAGGCACGCGCTTGGCGTGCTGGTGCCTGGAGCCGCTCCTGATTACAGCAGTGGGCTGTAATAGTGGCAGCATTCAGTTTGTGCAAAGACTCTGTGCCAAACCACTAGATTAGGATTTGGGATTTTTTTCCCACCCTATCTTGGAATTACATACACAATGCTCATTTACTATGCAAGGGAGAGGCATGAACATTTGGTTCACTGCATGTGAAACTCCCTGTGGCATCAATAGAAGTACATTGACATGAAACAAAATATGGTACAGGTGGCAAAGCGGTTTCTTTCTCCATGACCTCTTGTTTTCCTTGTGAGATACAAGCTTAGCTAAGCCTATAAAGAAATGTAATACTATTATTTTAAATTGTAGTTGCCATTTATTTCCAGAAGATGAAAAAAATTAAGGAAGTAGAGTAGGACACGGATAGTTCAGAAGTACTTCTAGAAAGAATCACTCAGTCTGTATGTGGCTCCAAGAATTCTCAAACACTTTGACTTTCCCAGATGTGGTATCAACTGGGAAAACATAGCAGTTGCTGGAAGAATGTAGAGGTTATCAAGCAATGCATGTTTGTATGGTTCAAGAGAAAGGAAATGATGACAGAGTCCTATATTAGTGGGAGAATTTCCTCCCCTGAATATCCTGACTTTCATTCCCTTTTCCCAAAGCCTGATTAGTGATGGAGGAATCCAAGAACCATCATCAATGAAGAAGGAAAATATCTTAAAAATAAACACAGTATAATATTAATACAATTATTTCCTGTCAAATTTAATTTTAATAACAAAAAAAATGCCCAGTCGCGGTGGTGTTTTGTCATGCAGCTGTCTTTCTTCAATCTTTCCAGCTTAACTTTGTTTCTCTTTTCTCTTTTTTTTCCATGGCCTTAATTTCACATTTTTCTTCTTTCCTTTTTTTGTGTGTATATATTTTTTCGCATTGTGTCTCTTTCCCATCCTTTTTTCCCCCCAGATGATAACTCATGCTGCTTTTCCCATCTGCCAAGCCAGGAAATCTCTCAGTTGCTGCCATGATCTTCAATGTTAAATGCTCTGAAAACAGTATTTTTGTGGTGTTTTCATCAAGTAGAGGCATAGTCTCTGTGCAAAGATAGCTCCCATGAATGTAAACAGCCATTAAGCACAACATTGTGCTTTGGATCAAACCTGTAGCTGGACAGGAGCCACAGTTTTCAAGGCAGGGAAGGTGCAGAGTAATTAGAACCAGTAAATGCCTCGATTCCAAACAGTACCACGGGCTCATCACTGTTGCCCATCTTCTTCAAAGGAAAGTTTTGTTTTGTTTTAAATGTTTCATTTTTAACCTGCTTTTGTTGGCTTTCTTACACCTTCCTTTCTAGGAAAGGATGGTATTTCAGCACCTTCCTGTGTTGGCAGGAATACAGCAATGCTGAGACTAGGAGAATATTTTCTTTTGTGATAATACAATAAATAAATAAATAAAATACATGAAAATACAAATCCCTTCAAAATCTGAAACAGTTCTGGATTTGTGTTCTCTTGAATGCCAGGGAAACATGTTTCAGAATGAATTCTGTCGCTCACTCTATATGGGGTGAATGGTTTACAATAGATCCAATTGTACAATATGCAACACACAGAAGTGCAAGGAGGGATATGCCCAACAATCCAGACATGTCAGTGATCCAGGGTATCTGAGGATGCAGAAATCAAAACTTTCTTATCCAGCCATGGATGAAAATTATTTTTTTTTACTTTTATATGATTTAATAATGCCAAATAATTAAGACTGGCATAAACTTGAACTACAGAGCACTTTGGCCACTCACCATCTCACTCCCTCTGGCCCCTAGCCTGCCTTTTAGTCAAGGACTGTGTAGGACTGTGTAAACTACATCTCTAATGCTCCAACGGTTCACCCCTTTTACAGGCCATGAACTGAACAGGAGCTGTGTAAATAGGCCTATCGGGACAAAACCCACCCCACATAATCACTGATGCCAACTCTGATTTTATTTTGATATTTGGTGTTTTTTTCTTGAAGCCCCAGCCCCTGGAGTTATGTGTATAATGAAAACTGAGATTTTCAGATGAAACTAAAGTTTCTAGCCTTCATAGTTGTGGAGAAAAGCTGAAAAAGTGAACCCTAAATGCTCAAAGACCATAAGCCAAATAGACTCCAAATGTATTCTAATGATAAGTCAAGCTCATGAATTTTGAATGTCTGTGGTTAGCAAAACTGTAATATGAAGATACTTTTTAAACATATTTTGGCTGAAAAAATGGTATAAATATAATATTGCAGAGCAAACTGCTGCAGTTTTAATTTCCTTGTATAAAAGTAAGGTGATAGAGCCTGATATCTTTCCCTGAAACCAAATATTTACAAATATTCAAGCCCATAAATTTGAAGTGGAAACTGAATACAGAATGCAGTACATTTTCTGGTAATTTTATAGTCCAATTTTTAGTGGTTCCCTACAGAATGAATGCAGTTCAGAAGGCAATTTTATAAAGTACTTTGTGGATAACTATTATCTGCTAATTATTAGAAATTGCATGTAGTTGTTAATTGCATAAATAAATTGTTTTATCTGAAAGTCATTAAAAATGTTTGGTGTTTGAAGCATATATAGTTTTGATGTTCCTGTATAAAACATTTTAACTGTTTAACTCTAAAATAATGGCACAATGCTCTAAACCAATTTCATACACTAATGCATTAGAGGGGAAAAATCCAAAAATGTGTATTTTTGAAGTTTTTTTTCTGAGTACTTAGTTGAACATTTCCATCCACACGTAGGATGTCGGCTGATGTTTTGGTTTAAAAAAATACTGAAGCCATCCTCTGAATATCTTTTTTTTTTTAAGGAGAAAATAAAAATATATGCAGATATATCGTCACTGTCTTTTCTAATGAGTTCATAGCACAGATGTGGCAGGTTACTGGTTTGTGTGTGGGAGGGGTACTCTTTGTGTGTTGAACATAATATATTATTATTATTAGCATATCATGCGAGTTTTGAA
The DNA here is from genome assembly GCF_020497125.1 of Mauremys mutica. Lineage (NCBI taxonomy): Eukaryota > Metazoa > Chordata > Testudines > Geoemydidae > Mauremys > Mauremys mutica. The sequence goes on from NC_059073.1 coordinate 105,439,981, forward strand.
GCCTTGTGTGGAACAGGAACTGGAAGACCAACTATGAGAGAGCTGGGCTTAGTCAGGAGTCAGGATGAGTCACTTGAGCTGAAGTACAAACAAGGCCTTTAAAGTGTCCTGTCTTGGGCCTTTTGGGGAACAATAAAGGGGTAGATTGTTGCTAGCTCTGAGTGTGTGTGTGTGTAACCCACATACCTCCTGGGTGTGGTGTTCTGTCCCTTCTAGTGGCACCGAGACAACTTAGAGGTTAATGAGTCTGCTACTGCCTTAGCTAAGAGTCATGTGGCTTTTAGCTCATGCAGAAGAGGCTCATGCATTTAGCTCCAGAGGCCCCAGGTTCAATCCTGCCTGCCAACAACCGGGATCTGTTGGTGTTACATGTGCACATGGTGAGGGAGAAGGAAGATGTAAAAGCCTCCCTCACTGCCCTTATATGGTTTGAGTCTTTGTGATCCCCTGGGGCAAGTACTGAAGGTGAAATCCTCTCCCTATTGAAGTCAATAAGAGTTTTGCCATTGACTTCACTGGGGCCAGGATTTCACCTTGGGAGTTTAGTACAGCCAGTTGCATAAAAAATCCCAGAGGCCTCCATCCCCTTCTGTGCCAGCCAGTAAAGCTGATATGACACAAGGGGAAGGCACACTTCACCCATTTAAAGGGTGTAGCCATGGCTGCTGTTGTGTGTGCTCCCCCAACACTCGTGGAATCATAGGGGTTGCAGTTGTGAATTTGGCGTGAGAAGGGTAATCATTCACTGTTTACTAATATTAATAGAAGTCACTAGAGTTGTTTGAAGATGTGGCAAAGAGGTTGCATTTCTCTATATGTGTAAGGAGGCAGAATCTTGCTTGCTTAGATACAAGCTGATACGGCACTTTAGATATGAGACAGATAGAAATGCTGGATTCTAGAAAGATGTGTTGCAATGGAGGATGCTGGAACCTTCCCTCAGCCCTTTAAAATTCCACCTACGCTGCAGAGAGGGAGTGTCTTTTATGTAGGAACTCATAGTCATTCACTGGAATTTACCCTGCAATAGTGGCATTCCCTGTAGGACTGCATGGATTTTAAAGAGCCAGGAATGTTTAACAGAGCTGTTATTGGGAATGTGTAACATGCCTGAATGCAGCAGGTTTTAGACTGCTGCATAGAACCCAGACCAAAGTGCAGTTTAAAAATTGTGTTCACAATGGTTGCTGATGCTTCCTCTGCAGCTGCCTCCCTGGGTCCTTGTAGAGGTGCAGACTCACCCCTGCAGTGCCTCCTGCTGGTGACTTCGAGGAATTAGCTCATTCCAGTTCCGGAGTGCCCTCTGAAGGCCTGTGATCTGCCTGTCCTCTAGCCCCCATGTCACTCCCTGGTCCCCAGTGCCCCTTTAACTGGGGTGCTGCTCCCTGGTAGTACCCCACCAATCTGGGTCTCCCCTCCCTGGGGAACCCCCAACCCACTATCCCCAGTTTGCCTCAGTTTTGGCTACTGCCCAGTCTCCATCTACCCCCCGTCCACTGGGGCAGACTGCAGTATCAGCCATTCATAGGCAAAGGGGTCTGGACAGGCTGCCCCTCTGCAAGCCCAATACCTAGGTGGGCCTAAAACTAGGCCCTGCAGCCTGGGGAGTTGCTGGCCTAGGGCTTCCCAGCACCTAAGGCCTTTCCCCAGCCCTGCCTCACTCTAGGTCCCCTGGGTGAGTTCCCCAGCAGCCAGGCCTGTCTCCCTCTCCAGTCAGAGAAAAACTGCCCCCTCTGGCTTCCCTGGCCTTCTTATAAGGCCCTGTTGCTCAGTTTGGGGCGTGGCCCCAGCTGCAGCCACTTTCCCCAATCAGCCAGGGTTTTACCTTGCCCAGCCCCAGCCCTCTGCAGGGCTTTTCCAACCCCTTCCGGGCTGGAGCGGGTGGTCACCCCGCTACAGTCCTCCACAGTGATTCTTATGTAAGTCACATTGCCACCATTAAAAATTATGAGTATTGGTAGAGCATAAGATAAAAAGTCATATTACAATTGATGTAATCTACGGTTATATGGGAATTTTCATAAACTATTACAGTATAGTGGTGCCTGCTAACACTACTATAATTAATTTAAAGGTAACATTTTCACTGAAACACCTTATTTTCAGGAGCTAATGCATATGATAATGCATTATTATTGATATTAATGTTAATCATTTAAAATATATTATTGCTTTGTTAAACTATCTATTTTTAGATACAGAAGATGGGAAGATGGGCCCAAGTGATACAGGTTAGATCCAAACTTTCCCTGGATCACAACTGCCAAGGTTTGTGCAGCTCCATGAGTGAGAGTTTTCCATGGTGAGAAGAAAAAATCATTAATCTCCCCAAATGGTCCATCTGAGCAGTGGGACCAGGCTCTACCTGAAGTTCTCTCACCAGGCCAGGCCTACTCCAACTTCTTCTTGAATGGAGATTATTTACTTTCTCTTAATATAAGAACTGTAGTGCAATCTCTTTATCATGAAAGTTGAACTTACAATTGTAGACTTCTGTACAAAAAAACCTGCATTCAAAAGTAAAACAATATAAAATTTACAGCCTACAAGTCTACTCAGTCCTACTTCTTGTTCAGCCAGTCGCTCAGACAAACAAGTTTGTTTACATTTCCAGGAGGTAATGCTGACAACTTCTTGTTTACCATGTCACCTGAAAATGAGATTAGGCATTCACATGGCACTATTGTAGTTGGTGTTGCAAGATATTTATGTGCCAGATGTGCTAAAGATTCATATGTCCCTTCATGCTTCAACCATCATTACACAGGACATGTGTCCATGCTGCTGATGGGTTCTGTTCGTTAAGGATCCAAAGCAGTGCAGACCAAGAAATGATCATTTTCATCATCTGAGACAGATGCCACCAGCAGAAGGTTGATTTTCTTTTTTGGTGGTTCGGGTTCTGTAGTTTCAGCATCGGAGTGTTGCTCTTTTAAGACTTACGAAAGGATGCTCCACACCACATCCCAATCAGATTTTGGAGAGCACTTCAGATCCTTAAATCTTGGATCAAATGCTGTAGCTATCTTTAGAAATCTCACATTGGTACCTTCTTTGTGCTTTGTTAAAACTGCAGTGAAAGGATTCTTAAAACGAACAACATGTGTTGGGTCATCATCCGAGACTGCTATAACATGAAATATATGGCAGAATGCAGGTTAAAACACAGATTAGGGGACATACAATTCTCCCCCAAGGAGTTCAGTCATAAATTTAATTAAAACATGTTTTTTAACAAGCATCATCAGCATGGAAGCATGTCCTGTAGATTGGTGGCCGAACCACGAAGGGACATACGAAAGTTTAGTATATCTGGCATGCAAATACCTTGTGATACTGGCTACAAAAGTGCCATGTGAACTTCTGTTCTCACTTTCAGATGACCTTGTAAATAAGAAGTGGGCAGCAATATCTCCCGTAAATATAAACAAACTTGTTTCCCTTTGCAATTGGCTGAACAAGAAGTAGGACTGAATGGACTTGTAGGCTCTAAAGTTTTATATTGTTTTGTTTTTGAGTGCAGTTATGTAATAAAAAATCTACATCGTAAGTTGCACTTTTGCAGGTAGAGAAAGGAGTGTTTATGGTTAATGCAGTAGAATGCTATCCTGTGCAATTGAATTCTATCCCTGTATCTGCCATAGATTTCCTATGTAATGCTTGTCAAGTCACTTAAACCAAACCTTTCACAGGGACTCACTTAGGCTATGTCTACACTACAGAGTTAAATTGATTTTAGTTACATTGATGATGATAAACCACTGTAATTACATCGCTTTGGCATCTTCACACTATGTTCCTTATGTCAGTGAAGAGCGTCCTCAGTTGGTGCTCTAGCACTGACAGAGAGCAGTGCACCATGGGTAGCTATCCCACTGTACCAATCGCCACCTTCTCCCGCTAGGAATTCTGGGAATGGATCGCAGTGCATTATGGGGGTGGATCATCACCCCATGATGCAGTTTTCTTTGTCCCATAATTCCAAGGGCTTCTGACTATGTTTTGCGCCATTTTTAAATTCCCCTGTAAACTTTGCACCCATCAACTCTGCCAGAAAGCATGGATCCTTCACTGCTTACCAGTCTTGTGATTAGCATTACGAACACAATGTGGCTGACCTGTGGTATTTCATGAGTTGTTAATCTCAACAGGAATCCATGCTGCCTGCCCTGCTGTGTGCCATGGAAAGAAACAATTCAAGACTGATGTTGGCATTCACAGAGCAGCTGCACATGGTGGACCATTGCTATTGGACTCAGGAAGCACATGCTGAATGCAGGTCTGGGATGATGAGCAGTGACAGAACTTTTGTATGTGCAAAGCCATCTTCATTAACCTGTGTGCAGAGCTTGCCCCTGCACTGAAGTGCAAGGACACCAAAATGAGAGATGGGTGAAAAAGCAAATCGTGATCGCATAGTGGAAGCTGGCAACTCCAGCGGTCAGTTGCAGATCAGTTTGGAGTTACTAAGTCTATCATGCGGGTTGTGGTGATGCAAGCATTCAGGGCCATTAATCACCACCTGCTACAAAGGACTGTGTCTCTGGGAACTGTGCGTAAAATAGTAAAGGGCTTTGTGGCAATGGGATTCCCTAACTACAGCAGGGTGATAGATGGCACACATATCCCAATTTTGGCCCCAGATCATCTTGTGATAGAGTACATCCACAGAAATGGCTACTTCTCTATGGTATTGCAGGAGGTTGTGGATCACTGGGATCATTTCTGTGACATCAATGAAGGGTGGTCAGGGAAGGTGCATGACGCACGCATCTTCAGGAATGCTGGCCTGTATAGAAAGTAGCATGCAGGGATTTTCTTTCCAGACCAGAAGACTCCAGTAGGAGATGTGGAAATGCCCACAGTGATCCTGGGAGACCCAGTCTACCCCTTACTCCTGTGGCTCATGAAGCCTTACACTTAGAAACCTAGACAGCAGCAAGAAGTGGTTCAACAACACGCTCATCAGGTGAAGAATAATCGTAGAATGTGCATTTGGCAGATTAAAGGGTTGCTGGTGCTGCCTTTTTGGCAAGTTAGACCTCAATGAGGAAAATATTCGCATGGTCACAGCAACATGCTGTGCTCTGCATTACATTTGTGAAGGCAAGGGGGAACAGTTTCCCCTCAGGTGGAACGTTGAGGTGGATCACCTGGCTGGCCAGACACCAAGTCTATTAGAGGGAATCAAGGGGGACTATTCGAATCAGGGTGGTTTTGAAGCAGTATTTTGACAATGAGCACCAGTAATGTGTCTTTATATAATGCATTCAGACAGGCATTGTCACCTTGAAAGATCCTTGCAATGATTCCTGACTGTTAATTGTAGTCTGCAAATGTGCCGATTGCCACTGTGTATGGTTTCTGCTGCAATTACTATGTATAGGTCACAAATAAAGAATCATTGTCTTTGTAAGACTAACTTTTTATTAAACAGCAATACAAAGATTAACATTTCTTGCAAGGGAAATGACAGTGAGCAACATTCTCTGAAATGAGGATCTCACAGCTGTCTGTAAGTCCAACTGTCGTTATGGAAAATGTCCTTATGGTAGAGTGCAATGGGTACTTCGACGGGCTGGGAATATGCGATGAATGTGGTGGGGGAAGTTTGGGGAAGGCATGGAAGGCAGTTCTCTGGATTGCAGGGGGAGTCGACCATGCATGTGTTCTGCCTGCTGTGCAATCAAGGACCCGAGTATCTCTGATTGGTCCTCCATGAGCTTTATCATCCACTCCTGACCCACCATTATCCCCTCCTGCCTCTGTCTGTCCTGGCTATCCATTTCTAGTTTTTTGTTTATTTTCTCTCTCCATTCTGTGACACATTCAGAATACTATAGTGGTGGGCACCATAGAAAAGCCCATGAGGAAATTAAGAATCCTGTTTTCAGAACAGGTTATGAATAGTGTTCAGTGAATAAAGCATGAGGCCACACACTGAAAAATGAGGAGAAAACAAAACATTGAATACCTATCCATTAAGTGAGCATTGTTCATCCTATGCGCTGAATGAGGCAGGGATACTGTGGAAAAACTAACATATGGTCATGTATTAAAGACTGTCTCATAAAGAGGGGAATTAAGGTTATACAGGCAACCTTAATTCTGGCATTTCCTAACTTGCTTGAGTTTGCAAGCTTAATGATGTTATTTTAACATAGTTTGTGTGTGTGTGTGTGTGCGTGTGTGCAGACATGCATGTAATACAAAATAGTTCCAATGATTAATGTAATTGGTATGCATCACTATTAATTTAGAAAGATAGGTGGCTGTGATGAGAAGTTCTTTATACTGTATATAATGGATTTGAGAAGACTGGTTTGTATGCAGTGAGGATCATACTGAACTAACCCAAAACATTTTGTAATTTGGAGAACTTCAATTAGTATTCTTCCCCCAATGCTTATTCATTTATGATGACTTTGGAGTTTCCACTTCCTGATGTACCTGGTACCAAAAATAATAACAAAGGCTATTCTTGTATTCATGCTGGATATATACTAAGGTAGATTGGAAAATTCACAAGAACCTGTCATTATGAAATTTTCGTCCCAGACATGCTGACCCAACAAGTTCAGATATTTCAGAGGCCGTTCAATTAAGTATTTTAATATTTCATGACTGTTAGAAATTAACCAATGTTTCTCAAGTTTTGAGCTGTATACTTGTGAGTGTGGGTGTGTGGGTGCGCACATGTGCAAACCAATACACAAGATATTAGCTCAGAAATGAATATTTTGGTAAATATGAGTAAGATTCATTTTAATAACAGTATTCAAGAGGGGTATGAATATAGTTTTCCCATTATTGGAAAATTTTCAGATGCACTTTGCTCTCATATCAAGGGTCTGATTCTTCTTTTATTTCCACTGGAATAAATTAGGAATAACTCAATTGAAATCAAGGAAGTTACTCTGGTGTGAGAGAAGAATTGAAATGGAATGTTGATTTGAAACAACATGCCAATATGAAATGTTATTTCAAAATGAAATCATGATGAAAAATATCATTTCAAATAACCATTGTGTTTCAAAATATTGATTTAAAACAAGATTTCACAACTAAACAGTTTGATTCAAACTGAAATGTCAAAATGGTTTGTTTCAAAAATGTTGAAATGAGCTATTTTTACCATTTTGAATTTTTTCCCTCTCATTTCTTATTTGTCCGAAACTGCATTTTTTTGTTGTTTTTTTTTTTGTTTTTTGGTAATTCTACTATTTGACAAAAGAAATTACTCAGTTCTGCCTGGCACAATTATCTGTGCCTTTGTCACCTGTAATGAACTGCACATGGGACTACACCTTGAGACTACTAGGAAGTTGAAACTAGTGCAGAATGCTTTAGCCCACTTACTAACAGAAGTTACAAGTAGGAAGCACATTAGACTAGTACTACATGGTCTGCATTGCCTTCCAGCAAGCTTCTGGATAGAATTCAAGATGTTGATTTTAATCTATAAAGCCTTAAATGGTTTGAAACCAGTTTACCCCATCCCTGTGATATACAGCTACAGTTGAGATCAAAGAGCTGTAGGAAGGGTATTATCTGTGAGGCGTCCTTAGTTTTAAAACTCACTCCTTGCATTAGTCCAGAAGAGCCAGGATTTCTTAACCTTCCAGATGCACTGCAAAGCCTATCTTTTTTTCTGTCTTCTGTAAGATGCTGAGGTGGAGCTGGTTTGGGGTGAATATATTTGTGGGCACTCCTTTGTTCATTTTGTGATTTCTTAATTTATTGTCTAAGCACACAGAGCACAAGATGAGCTCCTATAGTTTCATTTTAGAAATGTGAAGAAATGAAATAAAAATATACATGTGTATATTTTCTCCAGAAAAGTGGTCATAGAAGAGAGTAGCCCATTTCTATTTATCAGCAAGTTATGTAAAGAATATTCTCTCCATTTTCCTCACACTACGATACAAACTCTACACCCATCCAATGATCTCCCTGCTATTTTGTGGCTGAACACACTTACCACATAGGTAAGATTCAGCTTCCCTCTCACCTATTCAGCAGAATATTGTGATAATACCACCACCTGAGCATGGGCACAGGTCTCTTTCCATGGGTACAGGGAAGGAGTACAAATGTCATCCCTTTGCTCTTGCAGGCATCAAGTCCTATAATTGTAATTTATATTTAGGAAAGCAAAGATTTTGGATGATAAAAATGGTATTATACCACACTGCCCAATTTACACAGAATATTTCCAGAAGCTTCTGTAGCTTTAGCATTACAGCAGTCATAATATCTCTCTAAACTAGGTACCAAGAAAATCCCAGTATGTTTTTCATTCGTTACAAAAAATAAAATCAATGAATAACAAACATTGATTGGTTTAGAGAAACCACCTAATTTTGGTTTAAGAAATTGTCTGAGACTTTGCACACATTGTTGTTGATTCCAAAGTGAGACCTACTCTACATAACTGTGCAATGGAGCAATTTGTGGATCAACAGGGATTTACTGAAAGAATGCCAAGGTTTCTGACTTGCATAAAACACTCTGGTCACAGTCTTGCTGTACATGATAAGAATCAGCCTTTGTGACTCTTTCTTACAGGACAAGGCTCTTTAGAGATTGTTGGATTGAGAGAGAAATGACAGATGTTTCTGCTCCTGCAATTGCAGAGTATAGCTTGAACTAAAGAATTGAAAATAATATTCAAGTGCTTAAAGAGGCTGGCAAACTGTGGACATTATATAAAGTCCTCCTTTAGAAGAGGACAGAAGAGTTTATTTGCCTAACATAGAATTTGAACAAGAACCATTTCCTGTCAAAATAGACTGAGGATTTGTACAAATCAGATGATTATTGGCTTATTTAACCTAACATTCAAATATCACTCAGCTATCCTTCCTTCTACACTCACTCACCTTCAGGTACAGGCAGATTTCTAGACTCTGTAACGTAATAAAGGGGCTAATGGAGTTTTCTTGAGCAGAGGAAGAGACTACGTTGAAATAGTGCATAAAAGCCAAACACTCAAATGGGCAAACATGATTATGAATATGTTATGATCATTATTGCTGTAAATGTTAGATTGATATAGCCGAAAAGGAAAATTATAATTTAATTGGATGACTCTTGGAAGGATTGCTGTCAGTCATTGTACGTGGGATTTTCAAAAGCCCTCTCAGCCTTGGCCTAACTGCTTCCATTGTCATCAATGACTGTCAGAGAGAGTGGCATTTTGGCCTGACTCCGAACTACTTTGTTTTTGCAGAGTATGGTGTGGTTCTGATCCATATTATTTTAATTGGGTTGCAGGTTCTTTTGGATTTGAAATGGGTGCAAATTTTCAAACAGGGCTTCTGGAATGCACTCCCATTTACGTGCAAAACATATATTTGTGTGAGTAAATGGGCATTGGAGCACAAAGGCTGAGTAGATGGCTGAATGCCTCTATAAATGTACAAATGCAGGTTTGGCAAAGGCAAGCAATAGTGTGTGCAAAACATATAGGCACAACATTAGAGACAGGTTGAGGCAACTTTAAAAATTTGCCCATCGTTGCAATGTGCTGTGTTGGATTTAACTTTTCTTTGATTTTCAGAGGGGCGCACACTGTAAAATTCAGTTCTGGATTTGAATTTTGCATACTCCAAAGTCCAGGAGTCTTCTGTTGATCCACTCCATTGGCCAGTGTTAGAACCAGGTATTAAGCTACTGAGTATCTCTTATTGACTTATGTGAATGTAAGGAAGGCAGATGTGGTTCCCTGAGCAGAGGGATCTATGCTCTGCTACTCTATGGAAGGATTCCTAAGAACAGCAAATCTTGAGTTATTTACATTGTGCCATTGTTATTTACTTTGTTAACAATGCCAAAACCCAGGTAGTGGATGTTTGGATTGTAGATAGTGTCCATGTCCTCTCTTTAGACCAGGATCAGAACAGGGACTAATAAAAATCATGCCGCCTGCAACCAGTATAAATGACCTTTTGTATCAGGTACAGGGTTTTATGACCTCTTGCCTTGGAATGAGAAATATTCAGGGGGCATTATTGTTGTTTTTCCTTCAAATAAATAAGTAGGAAGATATTTTAGATTTAAACCAAAGTTGTAAATTTAAAGCAACCTCTCTCAGTAATGAATTGTCAGTTACTTATTGATTTATTTAGCTACACATTCTGTAAACATTTCAGATAAGTGCATCTTGTCATGCTGTTCCCCAGCTCAAAGTAATATTTAAAAATAAAAAGGGAGTATGCAAAAGGTTCTAATCTAGGTGCTACTGTGTGCACAGAAGCTGCCACCAGCTCCACCCCTTGATCTCTACAAGTGCTGATAGGGCAGAGGCAGGAGCAGGGTTGCAGATTTGTTTCACTTCAGCTAGACGGCATTAGCTTATCATTTTAGTCATTTTTGCCCTTTCCGTCTTCCCCTGCACCCAAGAGGTCAAAATGTGAAAAGCACTATATAGTGTAAACATCACTGTGAAATAGCTAATTTGCCACAGTGGCAGGGGGTCTCATTGCTACTCCTCTACCTCCTTTTTCTTTCAAACATTTGACAGCACTTCCTCCTCCTGCCACCTCCTGACCTAAATCAGGGACACAACATGTGATCATTTGTTCATCAATTATGTAACAGCAGCAGGATAGGGGTTTGGGGTTTTGTTTTGTTTTCCTATTCTTTCTTTCCTAATTTTATAAGCTATAATCATAAAGCAAAACAAGTACAATTTAAAAAACAAAACCCAACAATCTCATCCAGAAAGGAAGGATTTACAGTTGGATGGAGAGTGAGGGAGGAAGACTAAAAGAACTAATGTTTGTATTCCGAATCTTTTGGAATGTGAGGGCTTATTTTCCATGTGCAATCTGAACTCTGTCGAAGCAAAGTCTTCCTGCCAGCTCTCAGCCCTCTAGTGCCTGAGTTTTGTCACATCCACAGTTTTCTTTCTTTTCCTTAAGCTTTTATGTGACCCCCTAGCTCATAATATTCCACACGCTGAGTGTCAGCTGAGTCCAAACAAAGAGACCTTTCTACTCTGGCAGAAATTCGTTAAAGTCTCCGGCATCAGAATTTACGGCAGCTTTCTTTTGAAATGCTTGACATTTCCTCACAATTTCTTAGATATACTTGGTGGGTAAAGTGCGTCATCTTTGTTTGAATTTATCACACATAATAAGCCATTTTCTCCCAGTTTAATGTCATCCCCTCGGTAACCAAGAGGTCGGAGGCAACAACGCAAAAACAGCAAATTTGTCAATGGAATGTGTAAAGCTTAGTATAAATTTATCTTGTCCTAATCCCTTGGCCCCTTTTCATACCATGATTTTTCATATGCATATGAGAATTTTCAGAGTATTGGTTTCTCACACATTTCACTGCCCATGGACAGAACTGAAATACAGGCTGAGCTGTCAACTTCCATCAAGGCAAATTAAAAAAAAAAAATCCTATACAGTAAACTCTACTTCGCCCTCCCAGCTTCCCTTCTGTTTGAAAATGAACAGTGTTCCCTCTATGTTTTTAATTTGTGCAGCCCTCAACCAGATTCTCTATTGAAATAAAAAATAAATAAAACCAGTCAACAACATTTTACTGACAAATTTATGTGAGCTTTGCTGAGGCCCAAAGACTTGGTTCCTAAAAACATGATTTAAACAAAAAAAAAGAAGGGGGCGGGGAAAGGAATCTTAATCTGTGCTTCAAGTCATACAAGAAAAGACTTCAGATAGCAATAAAACTTCTCTTTCTTTGGGGGCACCCCATAGCTGCACCTAACTGTTACTCTTTGGCATTTCAAAGTTAATAGCCTTGGTAGCGGTGGTTGCCTAACTATTTAGTCTTAAAATAACTTTGAAACTTCGTCTTTTTTTTTCCTCAGAAATTGGAAAAAGGTCAGTACTATTATTAAAGGGATAAAGAGTTAATGGTAACACTTAAAACGAGCTATCCGAAAGACATTTACTGTAACCAGGAGTTACAGTAAATTTTATTAGTCTAATTTTGTGTGTTAAAGGAATGTTGTGAAGTGGTTGAGGCCCCAGATTTAGGCTTGAGATAAAGGATTGACAACACCTAAGATAAATAGGAATGATTCTATGTATGGATTTTTTTTAATTGCAACAAAAATAGGATTTGGGGGCTTGACTGTTTCCTCACAGTGCGAGTAACCAAAACACAACCACTGTATTTGTACACTGGGTGTTGTATATGCGAATTGGAAAGTGAAGCTGACTGTAAACAGAAAGTGGAAAAATAGCCATTCTAGTTCTGGTGTTGCTGCTCAGGACCTGCATAAGTACAGCTTTGCTGATATGGAGCCCTATTAAATTCACAGAAAAAAAATTGGCATCATAAATGTTTAAAAGTACATCAGATAGTGTACATTTTTTCACTATTAATAATATAAGGCATTATAACTAACAATGGTGATGAAACTTTTAAAATACATATATATTTTTACATTGACCGTTTCCCTTTAAATGAACAACAGCTGATTATTCATGACATGTTTATTTAGGTTTAACAAGCATGTGACAGATGCACATCTTGATACTTAACTGTTAAACCTCCAATATGTTTTGTATAATCAAATAGTATTTATTATATGGTTTGCTATTAGGAAAGGAACAGTGAGAACAATGTAGTATTGTTTTTATTAGTGAGGACGAATGAAGATCAAGAGGTTTGGAGGTTGCAGACTTTATCGAAGCTCTCTGATCCTTTTTGATCTGCAAACAAGTCTGGAAATCTCACAAGAACTGGCCTTGCAGTACTTTCACATTTTTGTTTGTGATTCTCTCAGGATCTGGGAAAGCAAAAGCATGCAACAATTAAAAACAATGGGGGGAACAGTTTAGCAAACCTCAAAAATCTTTGTTTTGTGTTTCTGATGTTTGACTGGCTTGGTTCTTATTTCAGCTGATCAAGTTCACCTGTTTCTGCTTTTCACCCTCTCACATCATAGGAGGCCTAGATGACATTCAGTGACATTAAAGAGCACTATATTTAAAAAACCAATGAAAGGAAATGTTTCTTTACGCACAGTACAGTCATTGTGGAATTTGCTGTCACTGGAGGCCATTGAGACAATTACTGGAGCTGGCGGTAGAAAAGGACTGGATAATTTTGTGACCACTAATAACATTTGTGGCTATGTAATCAAAGCTAATGATATGGTAGTCAAATCTTATGCTTCAGGGGATCAGCTGATTGCCTGTGGGGGTCAGAGATGAATTTGTGTCCATTTACAGCATTGTGCAACTAACTGGATGCCTTATGGAGGTTTTTACCTTTTTCTGAAGAACTAGGTACTGGCCACTGGAGGTTACAGAATGCTAGAATAGACTGACAATTAGTCTAATCCATTATGGCAAATTTAAGTTCCTATTAGGGAGTGGCCAAAGAGGCAGTGTTCCAACTGGATCAGGGTAAGGTTAGGTTTCTCCTTCTTGGAAAATCTTTCTAGCCATTAATAAAAAGTATTATATTTTTATATCTAATTAATTTAATTGGATGGCACAAAATATTTTAAGAGATTGGCCTTTTTAAATTTTTTCTTGGGTTTTTAGAGTAATTTACATAGAACTAATCCTATTGCATTTTACCCAACAAGTTTAACGCCTATTAAATCCTTATTAAATTGTATATGATTTTTCAACCGGATAGGTTTATACCAAACCAGGGATGGATAGATTGGGTCAGGGTTTCAATTCAGTGAGATGTCCAGCTTTTCCCTGATAACTTGTGCAGGGTAAGTACCATACTCATTTTCATTGTCAATACAAACATCTACAACACAGTGACAATTTAAAATGTGGAGAGATCATTTGAAAATAATAATATGAATTTAAATAAAGAAAATGGCGCTGATTATACAAGGTGAGCAAGTCAGTGAAGAGGTGAGAGGTTGTGTTAAATAGTTCATCATTCAAGTTTAGTATGCTGCATGAAACACAATATGTGTGCCTCTGTGTTATCCTCTTATGAGATCTATGTCAAATCTTTTGAGACATTCAGAGGAAAATTTTCAAGGCAGAAAATAGGGGTGCTAAATCTCCATGGGCCAACTGGAAAATACAGTGCTGCCCCCTCATGTCTTGGAAGGCAGATGAGTTAATTCATGATCACTCACATTTCCTGTGAGTTCATTTTGGTATATTTGGCATATTCTCAGACAATGAATAATATTGAGTGCCACACTTCCAAGCTGAGGTAGCTTGTCTGTAATGCAGACATGACTGAAATAATACTGTTGGAAACATTAAGGCAAATAATAATTATAAGGAAACCAGAGAGTTAATTTTAGAGCCCCAATAATGTGTATTCACGTATAGTGATAGTGACCTTTTAGGAATGAGCACAATGATAAACATCTAACCCATTATAGAATATTAAACAAATACCTGAAGTTACTAGTGTCACTGGCTAGGACCAGCAGTAACCAATTATTACATGCAATGATGTGCGTGTGTGTGTGTGTTAGGCGGAGAAGGAGTTACTTGTTTTAAGCACTTGTTTGGTTTAAAGTCTAAGCATTTTTCTTTCTTTCTTTAGACCTTTGTCCTACCTGGTCTTGTACTATCTGATTTTCTCTTTAGTCAAACTAGAACTTACTTTTGTTGCATCGGCTTGTGCGCTCTTTTAAAAATATGAAGAGCAAAGCTGGAGAGGCTAGAACTGATAAAGTACCTCATTTCCTCCTTCTTACAAATCTCTTTCAACTTGATTAAATAATTTTAATACATCTTAAATGTCATTGTCTATATGTGATATTTCAGAAAGTAATAATTTAGCATCAGTATTACAGGCTAGCCTTTTGTATTCTGGAAATGGTTAATTTGCTGACACTTTCTCTTCTCCCCCAGGTTCCTGCCATATGATTGGGCTTAGAGGACCAGATTCTTATCTTATTTAAACTGGGGTAAATTCAAAGTAACTCTACTGAATTACATTGCTAAAATTGTGATGGTAAATTGATTCAAAGGGTTGTTAGTCAAGCAACTGCTTCCCAGCACTTCTTGCACTGAGACCTGATCCTGCAATGTGCTGAGCACCAACTTAAATTAATGGAAGCTGAGGATACTGTGCACTACACAAGCCTCTGTTTCTTAAAACCATTGCAGTGTCCAGCCTCCTGATCTTTGTGTTCCCTGAGAAACTTGCATTAAAGCCTTAGTAGACTTTAAAGAGGACATAGACAAATACTCTATTGCATTGCATCACATCTTCATTACAGCACATGCTATTAATGTCAATGTTGAGATCATGCAAAAAGTTATTGCTACTGCAGGACACAGAGGCACACATCATGAGAAAACTCTTTGGTTGAGCTATTGATGACATTTGCTGAAGGGTGAGTTCATCTTCAATGAGCCTGAGAGCTGAACTTGAACAAAATATTCTGAAGCATTCATTGCAGTGGGTTAGGATAGAGGAATACATGACTGACTGGGTGCCACAGAGGTCAAGTATTTACATACAGCAGCTGGGGGGGACGTACCATGACCTCATTGCTCCACTTGAGACCTTGTTGAATTCTCACACTTAGAGATAAAGTTCTTAAGACTTAGTATATGTTTTCTTTGGTCTTGAGCCTATTTGAAGTCAGAATTTTCTCCAGCAAGTTACTCATGGGTGTGCAGTTCTGTTGCTCATCATGAACTCAGGCAGAGTCTTAAATCTGTGCCAGTTACACTGAAATTGATTTTTCAGTAAAGACAGGGACTGTGGTATTTCATACACATAGTGGGAAGATTCTGTATATAAAGTGGGGATGTGCTGCCTCTGCAATAGTGTATTTATCTGTTCTTCATTTCTCTGTGGCAAGTGAGAAAATATCCACCATCTGTAGAAAGACTGTATTATCTGAATAGTCGGAATCATCATAGTTGTGAACAGCCAACTTAAATCTTTTCTAAAGTAGGTAGCCTATTTTTTAAAAAACAATCAAAGATTATTTCCCACAAAGGTTTTTCAGATTGCAGTTTAAAAAAAAACCAAACAAACAGCTCAGGTTCTGACTTAGAGCAGATATGGCCAACTGGTGCCTTGGCTCCTGGTTGCAGCTCAATCAGGCAGTCATCATTCTGATGTGGTAGGATGTTGGCATTCTTCTTCTCAAAGACATCACAATAGGCACTGCACTTCGGGGGGGCAGTGCTGAAGTCAGCTCTAGTGGTAAATTTTATTAGTCTAATTTAGTGTGTTAAAGGAATGTTGTGAAATGGTTGAGGCCCCAGATTTAGGCTTGAGATAAAGGATTGACAACACCTAAGATAAATAGGAATGATTCTATGTATGGATTTTTTTTAATTGCAACAAAAATAGGATTTGGGGGCTTGACTGTTTCCTCACAGTTTAAATATATGTCTACAATGGCGACTGAACAAGAGTCCAAGTACTTCTTGTGCCAGAACTCCTGTCCCATCCATATATAAACCCCAGAAACATGGTTTCAAGGTGTACATGGGGCAAGCACACTTCTCAAGCCATGGCACGACCCTGTTCCCATGCAGTTTGGAGTGTGGACAGGGATAAAGGACATGTTCTTTGTTCTGAGTTCAATAGTCCTCTAGTTCTGTTCTCACAATGCTCTGAACTCTGACTCTGGCCCAAATCTATAATGATCCCTGTCCCCGTGTTCTCACCTGTAGCAGCAAGCTGCACTGACCACTTCACAACAGTTTTCCATTTTGTTCTTCTCAAAATGAACATGGAACGTGCTCCATGAGCAGTCTCCTGGTCATCTGAGTTTTGATAAATGGGTGGCTGTAGTGTACTATCCTCCATGACTTCTCCCACAGCACCAGGAACTTGTACCAGGAAGTTTTGGGGAGGCTGGCACAAGTGGGCATTCATGGTATTCTGGCCCACTGCCGGGAACAGATAAAGTACTTGAGGATCTGTTACCAGAGGGCAAAAAATGCCAGAAGTCACTCTGGGAGTGGTCCTGCAACATATCCATTCTTCAAGGAAATGGACCAGGTACTCTCCAGGGCTCCCAGTACTGAGCCTGAGGTCACACATGAACACCTCATCAACCCTGCCAGCCTCATTGTCTGATGGGGTGCTGATGAAAGCCAGGGGGTGGAACAGGCTGGATCAGGGAGGAGCAGACCCAGAAGACCTGAAGGAGGAGGCTCCAGAGGATGAGGAGCATGTTATCCTGCACCACTACCTGAGAAGCTGGTTCATCAAGCCCCTCCTAAGGAGCCAGATGTGGACCCCAAGACTCAACAGGAATAGGAACCTGAGGCTGGTGAGTTAAAACCCCCACATCCCTACCAATATCCCTTCCCTCCTTCTGCAGGGCTGCATGCAGGACACCTTTCCTCCCTCCATCCTCCCTTCCCCCACCACCAATAGTCCCTGACCAAGACTCAATTGTAAATAGATTCCTGGCAGTGTCTGGTCAGATGTACCGACTGGACACTAAAAGTCCAGTCACCGTGAGGGTGGGAGGGAGGAGAAGTGGCATCCTGTTGCCCGGTGCTAAAGTGGCAGCTCCTACAGCAGCACGCATGTACCTCCTCGGCCCCTTTGAGAAGCATGGTTTGCAGGGCTGCAGCAGAGGATAGAGTGTGGGGGCCATGGCAAGCAGGATAAGGGGCTCCCAGTGGGTATGAAACATTCCCTGGGAGGGAAGGAATGCAAGCTGCTCTGCCAGATGGTGCTTCATCAGCCATTTTCTCAGGCAGGTCCAGAATAGGGAGGGCTCGAGCAGGTGGGGAAGATGGCTGCTGGGCAGGCAGCACACAGAGAGGCAGGGAGCTGCCATGCAGGAAAGCTCATCCAAGTTGATCGCACCACTCTTCTGACCTGCACTTCCAGGCGGCCTGCTGGAGCTGGAGTTTGCAAGTCCCTTGGAGCTGCTCATGCTGTAGTTGAGGGGTAGAGCAGTGAGTGAAGGGGGGATGGGAGGAGAGGAGCGAGCAGGGGGTGGAGCCTCAAGGGAAGAGTCAGAATAGGGGCGGGGCCTGGGGAAAGAAGCAGAGCAGGAGGCAAGGCCTCGGGGGGGGGGGGTGAGGGGAATAAGAGGAGCAGGGATGGGGCCTCGGGGAAGAAGTGGGACAGGGGTGGTCCAGTTTTCAGACATTAGAAAGTCGCCACCCTAACTGTAACTTCAGCATTTTATTGCATTATCATGAACTACTATAAAGCTTTTGGCAGAAGCTATAGAGCAGAGTATCAATGAACAGCTATATTCCCCTATGGTCTGTGAGTTTGTCAGCCAACAGTTTGACAGTGAAGGAGGGGGTGGAAAGGTCCATTTTGGGGACAGGACATTGGTACAAGATTAATGGTTCTCCAAAGTTACTGCTGTTTTTTACTCCTTTCAAGATCACAAACTTTCGCTTAATTAACTCTCCCCCCCCCCCCGCCCCATTACGAATGGGAGCCATACAGAAAGGGGGCTTGGTTTAGTATCAAGGCAAAAAGGAGCAGGGGAACCTTTGCTTCTCTTAGGAATGAAACAGTGGTCCTCTGTCACAATGCAAATGTTTTCAAGCATTCCCAGGCCCTTTCCTACTTGGAGCCATCCTGCACAAGTCTTGAGCAAGGTACCGGGTGAGAGAGCTGCTCTGGCCATTGCACAAACACAATGCCGTGTCCCTTTGCAGTGAGGTGAGTGGTTAGTGGTCTTGATCAGAAAATTCATGGAACACAGTACGGTTGCGATGTCATTCTTTCTTTCCCTGTTCTTTGCTCCACTCTTGGCTTGAAGAAGGGGTTGGATTTCTGATGCTACAGGGGCTGGTTTGGGGAGGGGTGGGCATTTGTAGTGGTTCACTTCTCCATGCACGCTCCATCTGAAAGCTTAAAATGTAGCCTCTCCATTCAGATTGCCTCCTAGTCACATAAGCATGTCAGCAAATTGCTAGACCAGCAGAAACTCCAGTTGGTTTGTAAAGTTCAACAGAAGTGCAAATGTGCTTAAACACATAATTCAGAAAACCCCACCATTCAGTGATATGTAGCACTGTAGCAAGTAGCACAAATATCTCTCTGGGACAGATTTCTGGATCTCCATCAAAGGACTGGAAAGCCACCTCCCTTTTCCAGTCTGATATTTCCAAAACTGCTATGTCCTCCAACTGATGCCCAGCTTTAAAAGAAGAAATTGATAACCCTTAAAACAATGCCCAGAAGACTGGCTCATAGGCAATGAAGTTTTAACATTCTTTGGGGAGTGTGATCCATTTTGTTTTCATTCACAGTTCCTTTTTTTAAAATGTTCAGCATTATACTGCATGTACTAGTTTCAGTCAATGTTAATTTCCTTTACTTATGAGTGGACCATTCATTTGGACTGTGGGGAAAGGATACATTTCCTCCCCTCAATTTGGGCCCCACCAATTGATGCCTTCAGTCATGTAACTCCAGGGGCAGAGAACTGCAAGGTCCTTTCTGTCTCTTCCAGAACCCATCTCCTTCACCTCCCCCCATCCAGGTATCTGTGAATGAAAGTAAGCCAGAGACATGTGGAAAGTGCAGTGTGCACAAAAATAACAGATAACTTTATTAACTTGGGGGGGAAATGGAAAAGGTGGACCAACTTCCTTATGGGTTTGACAACACAGAGAACAGGAAAAACAAAGTGAACTGTTCCATCATACACTGAACAGCTCTAACATGGCCACTTCTTGACCCCCACCCCTACCACCCCAAAACCATGACTGCTTTGAACCATGGGAGAATTCACAATTAAGAGCTGGTAAGCGTCCTTATCCCAGCACACAATCGCAGTGGGCCAGAAACCATTTGTAAAATTCCCTCCAAACCCTTCTATCAACTGTTCTCAAGGTCCTTCAGACACTGAATAATCTCCCCAAACTGCAGTCTGGCTAACAGTTGTGGACATTAACCCAAAATGAAAGTGAAATTTAACTGGGAAGACACCCGCTGCAGAACAATCACAAACTAGAAGGTGTTATACATGTGGAAGCACCCTGCCCCAATTACTCATAATGAGTCATTACCTCAGTGACTAGCTAGTGACAGTCGGTGGTAGGGAAACTACACTGCGTGTTGCAACACAAATGAGTGGGAATGTTCCCTGAAGTTTTTACAACAGCTGCAGGTGTGGTGCTTTGTTTGGGACCAGGCTAAGGTTATCCCCTGTAAACCCGCTGTTTCAAGATATAGAAACAAATTGCATTCTGGATTTCCCTGACCTACTGTGATCCAGCACCAGTATGAACATTTGCTGGATCAGGCTATCTGTAAAGGCTTTGCAAGCCAGTCTTGTCTTGTGCCCACTCTATTTTAAAGTACTCTTCTTTAGTCTCACAAATGTTATGAAAGGTACAGCATGCCACAATAATGTGAACAGTATCAGCGTCCAACTGACTGTGTAGAAATTGCCAATAATCCTTCAGCTGACCAAAGGTGCACTCCATTACCATCCTGCAGCTGCTTACTTTGAAGCTGAATTCCATTTTGCCAGGTTGTTGATTTTGAGATTGAGTTTCATTAGCCAGGGTAGGAGCAGGTATGCACGATCCACCGAATAATGTTTGGCATGGAGATGCTGTACAGAACCATGTTATTTCTGGGGAATAAAGTCCCTTCCTCCCACTTCAAGTGCAGTCTTGATTCTCCTCAGCACCCTGACATTATGAATCTTTCATATGTGTCCAACGTTAGTGTTCATAAACCTGCCTTTGTGGTCCACTACGCCTTGAAGAACAAGGAAGTAGTAACCTTTTCTAATGACATATTCCCTTGTGCCTTTTGGTGGGCAAAGTATGGGGATGTGGATGCCATCAATGCTCCCCACCCATTTTGAACACCTCATTCCCTGGAACACAGCTATAGTTTCTGAAACTTTGGTGCTGACACCCTCCCATAGATAGAGCTTTGCAAACCTGCATCACCACAACCCCACCAGTGGACTTCCTAGCCCTGAAGTGGTTTGTGACTGATCAGATGCTGTCCAGCATTGCCAACTTCCAGAGGGTGATAGCCACCCGCTTCTGCACCAATATGGGTCTCTGGAACTGAGTGTTCTGCTGCTGTAGAGTTGGAGCCACTCCACACAGAGCTCCATGAATGTCTGTTTCCTCAGGGCAGGTCCACACTACCACTAACTTACGTTGCTCAGGGATGGGAAAAAGCTATCCCCTAAGCAATGCAAGTTACAGCGACCTAAGCACTCTCTACACCAGCGCTATGTCAGTGAAAGATGCACTCCTGCTGACATAGCTTCCGTCTCTTGTGGAAGTGGAGTAATTATGATGATGGGACAGAGCTCTCCCATCAGCATAGAGCATCTTCACCAGATACGCTAGAGTGGCTTAGTGGCACTGGTGCCACTGCGCCGATATAGCACTTCTAGTGTAGACTAGCCTTCAATCTGAAGATCTTCAGACTCTGGTTGTCTCCCATATTCCCAAGACAATGTGATCCCACCATGCTATGTTGGTTCTCCTGGTGCAGAAGTATATTTTACAACCTTAATCCTGTTCCCATGGAAGTTAATGGCAAAACTTTGACTGGCTTCAATGGGAGGAGGAGACAGCCCTAAATCATTATCTGGGACATTAATTTAAAATGGGTGAGTTTCCTAACTTCATATCCCGTGTAAGGGTGTACAGCAAGGAAAAAAAGGAAGCAGTGGAGTTGTACAAATATTGGAGACTAATCTCTGCTTCATTTTTTATTCTCATGGGTTTCACTTTGAGTTTCAGGTGCTAACAAAACCCATAAAAAACTAACACCAACCTAATCCATTTCCCCTCAAATTAGAAGGTTCTTTCTGTAGTTAAGGCATTGGACAGGGGTTCATGAGATTGTAAATGAGAGTGATGATAATAACTTTCTTTATCTTTCCTTTTGTCTTACTTATCTATTTAAATTGTGAACTCTTCTGGGTGGAACTATATCTTATTATATGTGCGGCAACTAGTAAGAAGTCCCAATTTCGGCTGGGGCTCCAAGAATACTCCATCTTTCTCTTATGCCTCTCTGTTCCATGAGGAACATAGGGTCTTAACCACTGCCTTCCATCTTTACTGGACTTCTGCTGCATCCTGTTTCTTCCCATGTCATTTTGATGGCTTTCAGTTCTGCTTCTATTGTGCATTTCTATGTTATCCTTGATCTACCTCATCACTTCTTGCCTGCAGAGTCCAATCCAACACCTGTCTTATTGTGTTGTTTGGGTCTTGCCTCCATGTATGTCCTAACCATTTCCATTTTGTTCCTTAATTACCTGTCCAATCAGTTTCTGTTTCATCCTTCTCCCGATTATTATTTTGTGTTTTTTTCCTGGCTATCTGATATTGAGGATTTATTTACAGTGACTATTTATGAAAATATGGAGTTTAGATATTAAGGTCAGTGCCATATAGTAAAACTGACTTTACAATTGTGTTAAATATTTGAAGTTTAGTTTGGATTTCGGTTTCTCCAGATTGGCTTTAGAGTTACAAAGGCAGGTCTGGCTTTTGCTATGCTGGCTTTAATGTTTTTGTCTGTTCCATCTCTTATGCTTTACAATGCTGTTAAACTGTATGAAATATCAGACCTCTTCTAGGTCAGTCCCAGAAAGTGATATTAGTGTTTCTTGTTTTGTATTGATTCTCATAGTTTTAGTTTTCTCTGTGTTGATTTTCAACCCTATTAATTGTGCATAGATCTGGAGATCATTGGTTTTGGCTTGCATATCTCTATGGCTATGAGATAGCAAGCTGATGTCATCAACAAAGTGAGGGTCCTCTAATTGCTCTGTTAAAACCCTCTGTATGCCCCCTGGTTGTTCTGTGGTCTCTCACTTCGTTCAATTCACTACCAGTAAAAAGATCATGAGTGACATAAGACATCCCTGTCTGATGCCCATAGTAACCTCAAATGGCTTAGTCAGATCACTGTTATGTATTACTTGACATGTCATATTTTCATAGCAACTCTGAATGATGTTCACAAATTTTGGAGTGAGTCCATAATAGTGTAGTAAAATGATTCTATCCACCACCTCAAAGGCTTTTTGGAAATCTATAAAATCATATATACCACTGACTGCCATTTGATCAACAGTTGTATGATGATACATAGGGTTACTATTTGATCTACATGTGATTTCTCCTGCTTGAACCCTGCTAGCTTTTGTTGTAACCTTGAATCTATTGCTTTCTTTATTCTGTCTATAATAAAACCTTACATGGATAAACAATTTTTACAATGAAATCTCCTTTGTTTGACAGCTTCACTCTATGACTGTCTTTCCACTCATTTGATACTTTTTCTTCTTCTTCCATATCTTTAGTAAGGGACCTATCAAAATGTCTACTTCATTCTTCAAGTCTATCTTAAGGCCCTCAGTTGGAATGTTATCTGGATTTGGTGCCTTTTGACTTTTTAACTGATTGACTGCCATCTCTACTTCTGCTCTGGGGATAGGTGTTAGCTCGATGTCCAGATCTTCCATTTCCGCTATATCTAGGAGATTGGACATTGGCTCACCATTCAGTAATTAACTCAAGTGTATTAGTCACACAGTCCATAAATGTAATTGTTCTGATATCTTCATTGTTAAGTTGTCCATTGTTGTCTTGCACTGTTTTGTTTTTCTTCCTGACAACCGTTTAATGATGTTGTATAGTGTCTTGATGCCATTTTGTACTGCAGTGGTCTGAGCATCTCTTGCAATTTTGTCTATAATGTCTAATTTGTTTTTCCTAGCCTCTTTTTGACCTCGTTGTTCTTTACAGCATATTTCTCCTGGAGTCATTGTATCTGTGTTCTTTTTCTTACTTGATTTACTCTGTTTAATTTTGTCTTTCTTCTATTTTCTGCTGGGTATTCTCAGATAAATATTTGTTGTGATGTTTCTTCCTGAATCTCAGCATCTTTTCTCAAGTTTTAGTGTAAGTCTTATTGACCAATAGAGGAAAGTTGTCAGGATCAGGACATATGGTTATTTTACCATAGCAACATGTAGGGTGTTATTCTCACAGCCCAGTATTGGAATGCCCCAAGAAAGAGGACAAGACATCTGACATCTACCCTAGTATAAACCTAGGAGTGCCTTCATGACCCTGGGTATTTGGAATGCATTTGTTTAGAACAAAGAGATAAGGGGTACACCAAGATACCAGAAAAACAAGGTAGAAAGCTGATTGGTTAAATGTAGTTCCGATGACATATACACTACCTTGTACTTGTAAACAAGTTGGGTATAAAAAGATGGCTTTAGGAGCATAACTCTGAGAGCACACCTTTTACATAAGGAGAATGTAATAACATGGCAGGAGATGGCTTTGCAGAGACTGGTATTGTATAGAACATTTTTCCTGGGCTATATGATTATTGGCTCATAGCAATAAACATGGCTGACATTGATTATTTGGTCTCATGAGTATATTCCATAATGAACCAAAGTGTGGTCAAGAAATTGACTATACAATTTATTAACGTTCTCCTTTACCCATTCCCATTTGACTTCTGCTGGTCTATTATCTTCATCTTCAAGCACCTGGTATCTATTTGCTAGCACAATTCTAAAACTCCTGTTGTGTTTTCATCTGTTTTAGTATGATGATGTTATAACATGGGCATCTCTGTTATTCAGATTTATTCTTTGTTCTTATTTTTATTTTCACTTTAGCTATTACTAGTGTGTGGTCAGTTCTCACTTCTGCCCTGTTCCTGCTATACATATCTGCTAAACTTCTTCTCCATTTGTGCCCAATTGTTAGATGGTCAGTTTGGTTCCCTGTTTTGTGATCTGGTGACCTTCAAGTTATCCTATGAATAGTACAGTGAGGGAAGTTAGTTCCTCCAATGACCAGGGCATATATGCCATAAAAATCAACAAACATTTCACATTTTTTGTTCATTTCACTGAATCTTTGTTTCCCCATTATTATTTTCCTGCCAGCATTGTTGCTCCGTACTTTAGCATTCATATCCCCAATTACTAGTAGGACATTTTGGTATCTTGTCTATTATGTTCTCTAACTGCATGTAAATGTTTTCTTTTTCCTCTTGGCTAGCTTGATTTGTTGTAGCATTGCATTGAATAATGGACACTTTCTAGAACTTGGGTGTAAATTGTACTGTTAGAGTCCTTTATGAAACTAGTGTCCATTCTATCGGGCTTTTGGTTGCCCTTTTTGGTAGTATCAGACACATGCCATGCCTGTGTATCCTAGGCATTTGATAGCCCAGAATATTGAAGGATCTATTCAGTTGACAAAGTTATTTGTCCTGATGGTACCAATCTCACTTACACCTAGTATATCTAGTTTATATCTGTCTATTTTATATCAGAAAGAGGAAGCCTGCCAAAAAATCAGTGGGGCTACTGGATGGAACATCCAAAGAAGACAAGGCCATTGCAGAGAAGTTAAATGAAGTCTTTGCATCAGTCTTCACTGCGGAGGATGTGAGGGAGATTCCCACATCTGAGTCATTCTTTTTAGGTGACAAATCAGAGGCTCTGTCCTAAATTGAAGTGTCAGTAGAGGATGGTTTGGAACAAATGGTAAATTAAATAGGAGTCATCAAGTCCACATGATATTCACCTGAATGTTCTGAAGCAACTCAGATATTAAATTGCAGAACTACTAATGGTATCTAACCTCAAGCTTAAATCAGTCTCTGTACCAGAAGGCTAGCAGATAGCTAATGTAGCATCATTTTTTAAAAAAGCTGCAGAGATGATCCTGGAAATTAGAAGCCAGTAAGCCTAACATCAGTACCAGGGCAATTGGTTTAAACTATAGTAAACAACAGAATTACCAGACACATAGATAAATATGATATGTTGGGGAAGACTCAACACAGCTTTTGTAAAGGGAAAGCATGCCTCATCGATGTATTAGAATTCTTTGAGGGGATCAATAAACATGTGGTAACAGATAATCCAGTAGATATAGTGTACTTGGACTTTCAGAAAGCTTTTGACAAGATCACTCATGAAAGGCTCTTCAGCAAAGTAAGCAGACATGATATAAAAGAGGGAAGGTCCTCTCATGGATCAGTAACTGGTTAAAAGATAGGAAACAAAGGGTAGAAATAAATGGTCAGTTTTCATGGTGGAGAGAGGTAAATAGTGGGGTTCCCTAAGGATCTGTACTGGGACCAGTGTAGTTCAGTATATTCATAAATGGTCTGGAAAAGGGGTAAACCGTGAGGTGGCAAAGTTTGCAGATGATTCAAAATTACTTAAGATTAATTACTTAAGTTCAAAGCAAACTGCAAAGGGATCTTCCAAAACTGGGTGACTGGGCAACAAAATGGCATATGACATTCAGTGTTGATATATGAAAAGTAATGCACATTGGAAAACATAATCCCAACTATACATATAAAATGATGGGTTCTAAATTAGCTGTTACCACTCAAGAAAGAGATTCTGGAGACATCCTGGATAGTTCTTTGAAACATCCCCTCAATGTGCAGCAGCAGCAAAAAAAATACTAACAGTGTTAGGAACCATTAGGAAAGGGATAGATAACAGACAAAATATCATAATGCCACTATATAAATCCATGCTACAGCTACATCTTGAATACTGCGTGCAGTTCTGGTTGACCCATCTCAAAAGAGATATATTAGAATTGGAAAAAAGACAGAGAAGGGCAAGAAAATGATTAGTGGTGTGGAAAGGCTTCCATTTGAGAAGAGACTAAAAAGACTGGGACTGTTCAGTTCAGAAAAGAGATGACTAAGGGGGATATGATAGATGTCTCTAAAATCATGAGTGGTGTGGAGAAAAAATTATTATTTACCCTATCGCATAACACAGGAACCAGGGGTCACACAATGAAATTTATAGATAGCAAGTTTAAAATAAACATAAAGGAGTACTTCTTCACACAATGCACAGTCAACCGGGATTCAAAAAAGAATTAGATAAGTTAATGGAGGATAGCTCCATCAATGGCTATTAGCCAAGATGGTCACGGATGCAATCCTATGCTTTGGGTGACCCTAAGCATCTGACTGCCAGAAGCTGGGACTGGACAACAGAGGATGGATGACTCAATACATTGCCCTGTTCTGTTCATTCCCTTTGAAGAATCTGGCACCAGCTCTTGGCACAAGATGGGACATTATGCTAGATCTACCAAAGGTCATAATAGGTTATAACATCCTTATTTCTGTTATTACTTGGACAGTTTTACCAGGCTTACGTAATTTCTGCACACTCCATGTACCAATTTTGGTAATGGATTTAGGAAAGAGCCAATTCATCAGCAGAGTCACTTCCTTGCAGGTTTGGTCACTTTTCATCATCATCGCTCATCTAGGTCTATTTGAATAGATTTGAGTTGGATTGAGTGTTTTGAATAGAGCAGTATTGCAGGTTTGTGTAACAACTTTGTTATTTACAGGAGCGGCTTCTTAGCCCCCATCCCTACCCACTACCAAGGTGGACTGCCTCTAGTATGGAACCTACCCTTCAACTTGTCTGGCATAGGTGACCCTACTAGAAGTTATGGTCCCACAAGCCTTCCTGCCACATCAAGGCTTAATCCATGGGGAAGGCCAAGGACACTACTGAAAATTAAATAATAATAATATCATGTGAAACCACTGGTTTGCATGCCTTTTTTTTAACATGAAACTATAAATTTGACCTTTTTTTCACTTGACATCAGGTTGGACTCAGGTTCATTGAGGGATTGGTTATCTGGCCTGAGAGATGAGATTTCAGTGTAGCCTGAAACCAGGCAATTTGGGAATGTGTAGTGAGGAGGTGTAGCCTCCCTCAGAAATAGACCAGGAGGGACCACAACCTGCCTCTTGGGCTGCAAAGCCAGGAAAGCCACGCCCACCCGCCCCTCCAGAAGCTGAGGGGTGGAACAGGAAGTGGAAGTATAAAAGACAGGCCCTGCAGCTCATTTGGGCAAGGGAGACAGACACCTCTCCCCCCTCTGCTGGAGCCGGACACGGAGGAGGACCACTGGTGCCATGGGGACTGGCCAGAGCTTCCGGGGCTGCCACCCGACCAAGATGCAGACGAACTGTTGGAGCTGTTACTGACCACTGACCCCGGGAGATGGAAGATATCCACTGCATGCAAGGAAACAAGACTACCGTCTGGTTGAGTGTTGGCCTAACACTAGGTCTATGTGTTGTGGAGGGATCCCCACTGATCCAGTGGCAGACTACTTTACTAGGGAGTGAATCTAACAGGCAATGATCAAGTGATCTCTCTCCTGCCATCCATCTCCATCCTCTGACGAACAGAGGCTAGGGACACCATTCTTACCCATTCTGGCTAATAGCCATTTATGGACTTAGCCACCATGAATTTATCCAGTCCCCTTTTAAACATTGTTATAGTCCTAGCCTTCACAACCTCCTCAGGTAAGGAGTTCCACAAGTTGACTGTGCACTGCGTGAAGAAGAACTTCCTTTTATTTGTTTTAAACCTGCTGCCTATTAATTTCATTTGGTGACCCCTAGTTCTTGTATTATGGGTATTATTTCACTACCCCATACCATCCCACCCCTGGTGTGGCAGCCTCCCCACCTTAGGCCAGGAGGCCTGTGGTGGTCCGCTGTCTGCTGCGCTAGGAGGCTAGACTGTTTGGTGCTCACCCCTGCCTGAGCCCCTAAACTGCCTTACCGCTCTGCCCTGACTGCAGTCCAGAGCCCCCTATCTATTTGCTGCCCTGCCCTGACGGAGGGTCCAGGCTTATAGATCTTGTAGTTCTGCCCTGACCATAAGCCAGAGCCCCTAACACTTTGCTGCCTCACCCTTACTGAGCGCTGGGGCTCATAGACACTTTGTTGCTCTGCCCCGACTGTAAGCCAGAGCCCTGACTGTGGGTGCTCC
Organism: Mauremys mutica; assembly: GCF_020497125.1. Lineage (NCBI taxonomy): Eukaryota > Metazoa > Chordata > Testudines > Geoemydidae > Mauremys > Mauremys mutica. The sequence continues at coordinate 105,468,740 of NC_059073.1, forward strand.
ACCTGGGTCAAGAGGCCTGAGCTTTATAGACTGCTAATTCCCCTCCTCCCCCAATTGTTTGCAGTGCTAAGGGCATGACTGCAAGGACTATAGCCTCCCTTACAGATAGACCAGGAGGGATGGCCATGCTTGCTTACAGCATGTTTTCAGATTTTATTGCAAACATTTTGCAGAGCTCTAGCTTCCACACAAGGATGATCTTGGCATGGTAAAATCCCTGCAGTGAGGGAGTGTTCATTGAATTGATTAGCTGCTTAGACTTTGTTCCTCATTGCCTATATTTATACCCTTAATCTATTTTATGTGTTAATATATTTTAAAACTGTGTGCTAAAGGGCTCTTTGAGCAAAGAAAGACATATCAAGAACTATAACTAGAAGCTGAAGCCAGACAAATTCAAATTAGCAATATGTGTTTATTTCTAACAGTGTAGGTGATTCACCATTGTAACAAATTATCAAGGGAAGTGATGATTTTCCAACTCTTGATGGTCTTCAGATAAGATTGGATGGCTTTTTGGAAGATATGCTTTAGTTGAAACACGAGTTATGCTTTAGTCAGACACGAGTTATTGGTCTCAATACTGGGGGTAACGGTGACATTTAATGGCTTGTGCCATACAGGAGGTCAGACTAGATGATCTAATAGGCCTTGAGCTCTATGATCATATCAAGAATGTATTATATATTCACTTTGTCCCTGGTTCTGCTAGGAAACTCCTTGTCTGCCTTATTCATTTCAGATTTTACTTTTGTGGTAACAGGATTACTTTTGTCAAAAGGGAAGGGCAGAAGAAGTTAAGAAATGTGAGTTTCTGAGCTTCAGACGTCTTAGCTGTAAAGTGCAGGAGGGGGGCACAGAAGAGAGAGAATAGATGCTAATAAATTTGACCCTATCAGCCTCAGATTTACAGAAAAGAAGAAATTAGGAGTAATTAAGTGTTACGCTGTTTTTGTTTCTTAATCTTGGGAGCAGCCATCAGCCGGCATTTTTATTAAATGAAATGAAAACAAGGAGTGAAATAGGACGCTGAGAATAACCAACAAGCTTCCGCTCTCATTCAAGTTTAATAATGATACCTTTCTTTCTTCTCTGTGGTGTTGTCTTTCTCCTTTTTTTGAGTGTATGAAGGAGCCTAGGACAGAGAGCTAGCATCAATGTGATACCATGTTACACTAATATTGTTTAGCCCAGAATGTATGATGAATGGATTCTCCTATTGATGCTGTCAACTAGATTCCTCATAAATATTTCCTCTTTGGGACACTACCCTATACAAAGACTTTAGGTAATTAACAGATTAATAAAGAGAGAGGGGGAAAGTAATTTTGGTCATGTCATGTATGTTTAGTAAAACAGTTTTTCCAGGAAACAGTCTTTAAACTGTTAGTTGCCTTTTCCTTTTGCACCTATCATGAGATATATCTTCATTTCAAGGATATAGCTTCCTATTCTCAACAGGGAAAGGAGGCGGTGGGAGGGAAAGATGGATTCATATCAGACAGCGGAAAAACAATCATATTTTTCCTTGAAGCCTTGAACTCCAGATATGCCCTCCCTAGCCAGCTGTATATAGAAAATATAGCTGCAAATGACCACCCTAGCTTTGTCAAATCTGCTTTAGGGTTTTGCCTTTTTATTGCTATTTGTAGGCTTTCCTTTTCGATATACTTTGACAGATGTAAATCGGATTATATAGGAAGTTGGCAAAAAAAAAGAATTACAGTAAAACAGAAGAATCTCCTATGCTTTACTGAAATTTTCATCAACACCCTTTCTCTGACTTTGTATACATCACACTTACAGTTTGCTCTTCATTGTCTGCCTGAATATATTAGTTGTTACAAAGAAAGAGCCTAAATTTAATTTTTAGCATAAAATTCATACTATCAAATCAATGGAAATCTCATATTCTACCATCTCAGTAACCAAAGAAGTTGTTGAAATAGATAGTGACACTGATCTCTTCCTCTCTGTTAACGAAGTCATATAAAAAGTAATTTTTTCCTTATATGTGGTTGTCAGAGCCAAACCTGCACTCATATGGGCAGCTGAAAGGTAGACTGAGAAAGACGGGGAGAAAAGATATCGGACATTAAAAGTCACAAAATGCCAATTTTAAATCCAGCTTTACAAACAAAAATTGTTCCACATGCTGTGAATCTGGTGGAATTGACAATTACACTTTTTCGCAAAAATATTGAAAAGTTTTTCATCTTTTGTGTGAGTCATGAAGTTTGATTTAGGTACAAGAACACAAAAGTTATTAGGACCAAAAAAAATCAAATTCCAAGTTTCAGTAAAATTTGGTTTTAATGAGAACATAAAATAAACCATTAATTGCCAGTGGATCTCTGGGACAAGAGAACATGCAGCTGCAGGATAAACAGGTTGTTGTTAGAAGGGTAGTAGAAGGACATCTACAGAGCAATCAAGCTGCAGATCCACTAAAAGCAAGTGAACTAAGTTAGAGGAGCATACTGCCACATCTTTTGATGCCACTATGCTATTTCCCCATTGCCTGTTTAAAAAACAGTAGTCTCATAAAAATGGTAGAGGTTAAGTGCTTCTGAATGACTGTTTGCACCTTATGTCAACTTCCCCCCTCTTCTCAAAACACCCCCTGAAAGTCAGCATCTGATGTGTGAACCTTCTTCAGCCTTGACATGCTAGATATATCAGAGACAATTTGATGTATTTGCAATAAAAAGGAAACTGCAGCAAGCTTGGAACCAGTGAAATCTACTGTTGTGAAAATGATGGCATTTGATCCTGTGCAAATCTCTAGCCCCTGCCCCTATCACCCAGTATGGCAGAAAAACACTTGTTATCTAAAGTTTATGGAGGCTTTGGAAAGCATCGGTAGCATCTGTGTGCTGTAGTACCAGGCAGACCACTCTTTGTGAGACACCCCCACTGGCTAAGCAGCAAACCCCAATACATCTAAAATACAGAAAAGTTAGAACATTGGAGTGGTGATGGATGAACTTAAAATCTATTAGAGGCAAAAAATATTTTTTTAATGTTTTTTCTCCCTGGGCATTAAGATTAAAAGTGGGGGAAAGTGATTAAAAATTTGGGTAAAAACACAAACACCTTCATTTTGGGGGGGGATGAATGTAATCAATGAACAAAATAAAGACCTTTGAAAAATACCTCTCTTTAAGTGAAATGTCCAGTAGTATTGTAAGCCTAAGTGGGACTCAGATCCAACCCAACTAAATCCCAGGAACAAGTAAAGTGCTCCCGTGCTCCTGGCTCCTTTCACTCCCAATGTCAAATCCCAACACTTTCTGGTGTTGCATTCCTCACTATTCCAATGTAGCCACACATTGTGGGTCGATGAATCCTGCCTTAATGCTCCCCATAGGGGCAAAGCTATTCCAAGAGTAAAAGGAACAAGCAAGTTGGTGCCAAGGACTAGGGCCAGATTCTGCCATACTCATTCAAGCTGACTAGCACCTTAGGCAGTGGAACTATTGCAGATTAAGATGCTACTCAACATGAATAAGAATGGTAGAATCTTAACTTACACTAACAGTGAAGTCCCACGCATCTATCATCTTGGACTGACCACAGAACAAAAAAAGCTAAGCTAATAATGAATAACCATTTCAGTGAAATGCACTTTACTTTCTTTTCACGAATTCCCCATGAGCAGACTGAGCTTTTCATTGAACTAATCGCAAAGGTTCGAAATTATTCACTGAACAATTTCTGCAAATAATTTTTGGTAGCTTGCGTTAGAGGAGTTCATTGTGAGTCTTTGAAATTCAAGCTGTTTTCATGGGATACATTGGTTAAAAGACAGGTCTCCATTCTCGGACTGGATAAGTGGGCCTCAGAGGCTTTTACTTTCAGGCAACTACTTACATCCTTAAAGGTATGTACATGCTTAAGCAATTTCCTGAATGAGTGCTTTAGTCAAGTTTCTAGTCCAAAATGTTCACAGTTAGACTAATCCAAAATCTGACTGCATTAAGGGCACCCCCATGTTTGTGAACTAAAGCCAAGCGGGAGGAGGAAATTAAAAAACAAAAGTCAAAGCAGATCTTCCTAGCATCTGAGAGGAGTGTAGAGCAGAGTCTTCCAATCAACAGGCAGATCTAATTTACTTATTCAGTACTTAGATACTATAGTGATGAACCCTCAAGTAAACCTTAGATATTGTGACATCTTTCTTGGATAGTCCCCGCTTTACCCCTCTCAGCCTCAGCAAGTGAGAACGTTGCTGCTGCTAAGCTGTGTGGCAGCTCCCTGACATACCAGATTGTCTGCCTTGCCAGCAAACTCTTCAGGAATGTCAGTCCAAATCTTGCATTGCAGGTAACAATCAGTGAGCCCAATTAGCTCCAGAGACGTCTCTCTGTAGGGTCCAATCCCTCTCGTGGACACTCACAGATGTTGCTAAATTCGCTGCCTCCAAAGAGACAGAATGCACACCAATCTGTTTGGCTAGCTGAGGACTTATCCCTCAATTTAATACACAGCACTGAGATGGTTTTGTAATAAAACAAGAATAAGTTCATTAACAAATAACAGAAATTGAAATAATACTAAGCAAGAATAAAAGAGACAGGTATGATTACAAACAAAACAAAACACATTGCCTAGTGACTAAAACTTAATTAAAATCTGTGTCTAAGCAGGTTTCTCACTTACATTAAGTCTCCAGCAATTCTTGTCTTCCAGGCCAAAAGGATCCAGCTTTTATAAGTTCAGTGAGTGCTATACTCTATCATCCATGAAGAAAAGGATAACTCAGATGTCTCTTCTCCCACCCATACGACCCAAAGTCTCTTGCCTCTGTTTCAAGAACCAGGAAGGTTTCCTGGGGTACAGATTCTGTCTTCTGGTGTGATCATTAAGCAGTTTTCTCTCCCACTTGTTAGCTTTGTTTACCTTATTGTAACAGAGTGGCACTCACCTGTCTCAAGCACCCCCTGGTCAACTGTGTGTTTGCACTCTCTCTAATTGTGGTAGGTCTTCCGTGAAGCAGCCCTTCAGCTATGTCCCACACAATCAGTATGTAAAACACAAACAAACCCCTTCTGGGGTAAACAATCCAACAGAGACCTATTCCAGTACCCCTCCATTAGTCTGTCTTCCCAAAGCCCTCCCTGTACTCAGTCCTTATTCAGTTCCACAGCCCCTTCTGGGCTAGGCTTCAAATAGTCCCTAGACCCTGGTGTGGGGCCCTGTCCCCACGACTTCCTCCCTGGAGATTCTTCGCTCTTTCTGGCCCCAGCTCTCCAGCTAGGCCAGTAACAGTTCAGTTCTCCTTCCAGGGGTGTATCACAGTTCAATATTTAGGCCACTTCCCTGGTGACTAATGCGGGGGACCTGGACCTGCCCCGTACTCCAGATCTCAGCCAAGAAACCCTACAAATAGCAATCACTCACTGCGTCCCTTTAACAAAACTGCATTTCTGTTCCTTGGGCCCCAGCACATCCTCAAATGCTTCACCCTTACAGTAGAGCAGAAGTCTTGTACTCAGTCCCAGTCAAGAGTTCCTTCTTGCTCCCCTAGTCCCTGTCTTTTCTTGGACAGAGCAGTTCTGCTGCTCTTTCAGCCAGCCAGGAACACCACTCTTGCTCCTCTGGCCTTAGGCAGCAACTGACTGTCTCTAGCTCTACAGCTCCTTTTATATGACCCTGTATCCTATCTGATTGGCTGCTCCCTGCAACCTCTGTGATCAGCTGCTTCCCCCTGCAGCTACTGTAGGCATTCTGGAGGACATCTATACTGCTCCTTTCTGGGGAAGGGTGTTTTGGGACCCTGCAGCTTTCAGCAGGGGCTCTGGTACACCTCATCACACTATATGTAAATGTACTTCCACTGGTCTTGGCCAGTGAACAAGAGTCAGACATTCCTTTTTCTAGAGCAGGCAGAGGATTATGTGCTGCTTCCCAAACATAGCTTAAAAACATATTTCCAGCATATTCCTTTAACTCTTTGTATGCAATCTATACATACCTCATGTAGTGATTTGGTGGGGGGGGGGTCAGCAGGTCACCAGTTTACACAGACAACTTGGGCAAGATAATATCTTTTATTGGGCCTTTTTCTGTTTGGTGAGAGAGACAAGCTTTTGTGCTTACACAGAACTTTTCTTCAGGTCTCAGAAAGGTACTTAAGAGTGTCACAACTAAATACAAGGTGGAACAGATTGTTTAGCATAAGTACTAAATACATATTTCAAGGGATCGTACAAGATGCAGTCGCCCAATAACATCTCTCCAGTCATAGGGGGAAAGGAAAAAAGCTGGGGAGAAGGTTAGTTGTGTCATGGAATGATGTAAGAAGCCATAAATCCAGTGTCTCTATTCAGTCAGTGATTTTTAGCAAAGTTATGATTTGAAGCTTCCAGGATCATCAGTGTTGTGCAGGTTTCCTTTGAGGATGAGAACTGAGAGGTCAGATAGAGTGATCACTTTCTAAAAAGTCTTCACCCATAAGTGACAGGATGTTTTTGTCTTTTATCGTTTTGCTCTCTGAGTTCATTTGAGATCATAGTGATTGTCTGGTTTCACCCACATAGTTGTTATGCGGCATGTTGTGATTGACAGGCATGTGAAGAACCCATAGATGTTGAAAGATGTGTTCTGGAGGATGTTGATCTTTGTATCAGTGGAGATATGTCTGCAGGTTTGCATCTGTTGTTCCGGCAGGGTCTGGTGCCACTTTGAGTTAGTGTGTCCTAGTCTGTGCAGAGCTTGCTTCTGATGATCAGCTTGGTGAGGTTGGGGGGGTTATTTGAAGGCCAGAAGTGGGAGTTCAGGAAAGATTTCTTTCAGGATGTGGTCCCCATAGAGTACAGGTTGTAGTTGTTTGATTATACCTCATATGGATTCCAGTGTGGGATGGTAGATGACAGCTCTTTCTGTGAAGTCGGAGGGGATTTTATTTCTGTATTAAAGAAGGTTCCTTTGGGGTATTTGGATGGCCCAGTCCATGACAAGATCTACTTCTCTGGTGGAGTGTCCTTATTTGGTGGAGGCTGTTTTAAGGTACATATCCCGGACTTTCTCTTCAGACTATATTCTATGGTAGCTGAATGCCTGGCTGTAAATAACAGATTTGTTGGTGTGTTTTGGATGGTTACTGCATATGTGAAGGTAGGTGTGGTGATCCATGGGTTTTTTGGATATAGTTGTCTAGGGTTCCATTGCTTAAGCTGATTGTGATGTCCAGTAAGTGGATACTAGTGTGGGAGTGTACAAGAGAGAATGTAATGGTTGTGGTTGTTGAAATTGTGGTGGAAATTTATATAGGAGTTAAGTTTGTCTGCCCACAGGATGAAAATATCATCAGTGTATCGCAGATATATAATTGGTTTCATGGTACATTTGTCCAGAAATTCTTCTTTAAGGTGGCTCATTAAGAGGTTGGCATATTGGATAGCTATCCTAAAACCCAGGACATTTCCCATGGTTTGACAAAGTGTTTGTTGTTGAATATAAAATTGTTATGGGTGAGGATGAAATGGATCGGTTTGAGGTTGTATTGGGGTAGATATCTGAATTTGTCCATTGTCTTGTAAATATTTGAGGCAGGCAGTGATACCGTTGTTGTGGGGGATGTTGGTGTAAAGGGAGGTGACATCCTTGGTGGCAAGGAGGGTAATATGAGGGAGGTTGATAGTTTTGTATAGCTTCTGGAGAAAGTCAGTTGTGTCCCCAGAAAGCTGGCCCTTTGTATGGTGAGTGGTTTGAGGATGGTTTCCTTCAGTAAGAGTGCTGTAGCCATATATGATGGATCTGCCTGGGTTCTCTTTTTTGTGTATCTTGGGAAGCATGTAGAAGGTCCAGGTTTTGGGGCAATTAGGTTGTAGAATTTCTCTTGGAGTTGTATGGGGAAGGATTTGATGATAACCTTAAATTACTGGTAAATGGTGATGTGTAAGGGGAGATCTTTTGAAGCACTTGGAGGAGAGGAAGGTGATCAGGAACAGTCAACATGGATTCACCAAGGGCAAATCATGCCTGACCAACTTGATTGCCTTCTATGATGAGATAACTGCCTCTGTGGATATGGGGAAAGCAGTGGATGTGATATACCTTAACTTTAGCAAAGCTTTTTATACTATCTCCCACATTATTCTTGCCAGCAAGTTAAAGAAGTATGGATTGGATGAATGGACTATAAAGTGGATAGAAAGCTGGCTAGATCATTGGGCTCAATGGGTAGTGATCAATGGCTTGATGTCTAGTTGGCAGACAGTATCAAGCTGAGTGCCCCAAGGGTCGGTCCTGGGGCCGGTTTTGTTCAACATCTTCATTAATGATCTGGATGAAGGGATGGATTGCACCCTTAGCAAGTTCGTGGATGACACTAAGCTGGGGGGAGAGGTAGATAAACTGGAGGGTAGGGATAGGGTACAGAGTGACCTAGACAAATTGGAGGATTGGTCCAAAAGAAATCTGATGAGGTTCAGCAAGGACAAGTGCAGAGTTCTGCACTTAGGACAGAAGAATCCCATGCACTGCTTCAGGCTGGGGACCAGCTTGCTAAGCGGCAGTTCTTCAGAAGAGGACCTGGGGATTACAGTGGACGAGAAGCTGGATATGAGTCAACAGTGGCTAATGGCGTACTGGGCTGCATTAGTAGGAGCATTGCCAGCAAATCTAGGGAAGTGATTACTCCCCTGTATTTAGCACTGGTGAGGCCACATCTGGAGTATTGTGTTTAGTTTTGGGCCTCCCACTACAGAAAGGATGTGGACAAATTGGAGCGAGTCCAGTGGAGGGCAGCGAAAATGATTAGGGGGCAGGAGCACATGACTTATGAGGAGATGCTGAGGGAACTGGGCTTATTTAGTCTGCAGAAGAGAAGAGTGAGGGGGGTATTTGATAGCAGCCTTCAACTACCTGAAGGGGGGTTCCAAAGAGGATGGAGTCAGGCTGTTCTCAGTGGTGGCAGATGACAGAACAAGGAACAATGGTCTCAAGTTGCAGTGGGGGAGGTCTAGGTTGGATATTAGTAAAAAAACTTTCTCTAGGAGGGTGGTGAAGCACTGGAATGGATTACCTACGGAGGTGGTGGAATCTCCATCCATAGAGGTTTTTAAGGCCCGGCTTAACAAAGCCCTGGTTGGGATGATTTAGTAGGGGTTGGTTCTGCTTTGAGCAAGGGATTGGACTAGATGATCTCCTGCGGTCTCTTCCAAACCTAGTCTTCTATGGTTCTATGATCTTGAGTTCTTTATGGTAGGAGGTGTCAGAGTTTTCGATTGGCCTCGTTAACATAGTTATCATGGTTGAGGACTATGATGGCACCCCCTTTGCCTGCTGGTTGGATTTCAGGGACTATATAGCTGTCCTCTTGGTGGTGGAGAGGTTGTGGTGGATGTGATATTTGTTAAGGATTTCACTGTCCATTTTTTCCCTAAAGCAATCAATATAATGATCAAGAGTGTGCTTTCAGTCTCTGTGGGGTATCCAAGTCGGATGATTCTTTTTTCTTATGACTGTTGGTAAGAACGTGGTAATTGTGGGTTTACATGTGATACTTTATGACACTTTACATGACACCTGTGAGATATATATTATGACAACAGTATGTTAGGCAATGACTGTGTCAGGCCTGATGTGAGTTATAGTATGAGGAGATATAAAGCAAAATTACTGTGTTGTTATTGGAATTGGAGAAATAGGGTCAAGTTTTAGGAGGGTCAAAGACTGGTGTGGGACTAGAGGCTCAGAAATTCATGTCTTATTCTTGGGTATTGCTTGGAGATAAACAGGATGTGACACTAGCTTCTCAGTGAGCCTGTTTCTTCTCTGACTTTACACTGCTTTTTTACACAGGTGTACCTCCATTGACTTTAACATTGCTACTACTGGTTTATTCTGGTGTGTGAGGAGAATTAGCACTAGTACAGTAACTCCTCGCTTAATGTTGTAGTTGTGCTCTTGGAAAATGTGACTTTAAGTGAAACGATGTTAAGTGAAACCTATTTCCCCATAAGAATTAATTTAAATAGGGGGGGTTAGGTTCCAGGGAAATTTTTTTCATCAGACAAAAGACTGGTATATATACAAACATACACAGTATAAGTTTGTTTAAAACAATTTAATACTGTACACAGCAATGATGATTGTGAAGTTTGGTTGAGGTGGTGAAGTCTGAGGGTGGAAGAGGGTGGGATATATCCCAGGGAATGCCTTACTGCTAAATGAGGAACTAGAACAGCTGAGCCCTCAAAGGTTAACACATTGTTAATGTAGCCTCACACTCTACAAGGCAGCACAAATGGAGGGAGGGGAGACAGCATGGCAGACAGAGACAGAGACACACACTCTGTGTGTGTGAGAGAGATGCACATTGCCCCTTTAAGTACACGGACCCCACTCTAAATACATTGTCTTTTTAAGTAGATCAGCAAGTTGAGACAGCAGCTACTGCCAACAAACTCCCTCCGTCCTGAGCCCTGTCGTGTCTCCCCCACCCGCTCTATGGAGACGGGGTAAGCGTTGGGCAGGAGCAGGGGGGAGGGACACCCTGACACTAGCACCCTCTTCCCCCCCACCCCTTGCACGGAAAGCAAGAGGCTCCCAGGAGCAGCTCCAAGGCAGAGGACAGGAGCAGCATGGGGCAGTGACAGCTGAACTGCCCGGCAATTGATAGCCTCCTGGGTGGCTGCTGCACAGGGAACTTAAGGGAGGAGGGAGCGAATGGGAGGCTTCTGGTCCACCCTGGTTCCAAGCCCCCACCAGAAAGCTCCAACAGGCTGCTCTTTCTGCAAGCTGTGGACAAAGCAGGCGGCTGCCAAACAGTATTATAAGGGAGCATTGCACAACTTTAAACAAGCATGTTCCTTAATTCATCAGCAATGAAACAACATTAACCAGGACAACTTTAAATGAGGAGTTACTGTATGGTTAATAAATCTCTGTTTCTTACAACTTGACTTGCTAGCTGCACCACTCACTACTAATGAAACAACTGACAAATCAAAATTGTCTTTCCATGGTTAATATTAGCTTAAAGTTTGATGTTTTGGGAAACATACATGCAAACAAACTCATTTGCTGGAATAATCATATCGTGCAGTCAAACATCTGAATGTATATTTGGAGAAAAAAAAAAGGTTTGCCACATTCACCCTATTCTAATCAGAACATAAAATTTACAAGGTCAAAAATACTTAGTTGGCTGCTAAAGTGAGAATGTGAGATTTGCATTAAATTTCAAACCTATAAAAAATGTATTGTAATTTTCATGTAATTACATATCTTTCACATTCCCATTTAGATTTGATTGGACAAATTTTGCTCTTAGTTGATAGAATTGCATTGACTTCAGTACCTATTAATATTAACTTATAACTTTGCCACGCTGCTGTCAATATGATTTTAACTCCATATGCTTTTATTTTTTAACTTAGCATCCCAATGCCTTGATTTAATTTTATCTGCTATATTTAAACAGCATTCATTTTCAATATGATAGTGGGGGAGATGGGAACTGTCTTTACTTTCCAGGAAAATCCGGTAGCAGTTGCTTAGATAACTGCTTTGATATTATCAAAAATATGATTGTTATATTGCACTTGTCTCATAAAAAAACAGGTTAACCTGTAATCAAAATCTGTTCTCTGTAATTTAATTTCACCCTCAATTTACTCACCAGCTCCACCTGAACAGAGTTCTCCTATGTTTATTAATAGATGCTCTAATTGCAAACAATTTGCAACCTAGTGGCATGCAGGTGACAGTCAATCTGGGCAGCGTAAGTAATGCGTGTTTATATTGGGTCTAACATGCAGTATTATTTGTTATATGGAAAGAATCTGTTCATACAAGAGATGTGAGCTTCTTGTCAAGTTTATCAAAAAAACAGATGACAACTTTAATGTTGCAATCTAGCAACAGTTATGAGACGTGGGCATTTTAATAAGCTGCTGTGTTGTTGGTTTTAAATGCACTATATACAATGAAGGTCTTTCATCTCTACAGTGAAAGCAGAACAAATCAATCCAAGCCCTAACTAGAAACACCACTGATTAAGACATCATAGTCTAGAAAAGACTGAGGGAAGAAAATCCATTTGGGTTTCTTGTGTAGATGTAAGAAGAGTCCCAGTAATCCTGGGATTACAGGAGATATCAGCAGTACATTGCAAAACCAGGTAAGGTAAATGCAGGCAATTACTTCTTCTATTCTCATTAGAATAGTAGCATAAGTTTGGTTAAACTATCAGGGCAACCAGCAAAGACCTTTTATTTAGATTTACAGCAATTTTTTTTAACAAAGCAGATGGAGAGTTGAGAAATTTACATTTGAAGATAAGAATGGCTCTCTCCTTTATGTAAATACAGGAGAAACCTTTGCAATGGCTGAAAAATAAACTTAACAAGGGATGTGAGTTCAAATTTTGGTCATGCTTTGTTCCTTTGTTCATGTGTCCTACTAATACTAACACTGTACATAATGAATGTCATGGCAAAAAAATACCATTTTTAATGTATCTACATTAGGATCTAACCAGTGGATGTCTGATCATCTCTAAAAATATTTGGTTATCTTTGAGATATGCAAAAAACCAGGGTTTTCTTCAATCTGGGAAAAACACAAATTATGGGTAAAGGCTAAAAACTGAGTAGTTCATAAACCATTTAGAATTGCCTTTACTGTCAACGTCAGGTGAAATAAATGTGTTTCTTTTAGTAAGTTTAAGGGTTTGGGTGGGCTGGTAATAAGGGAAATGTACATGTAAGGAAATTTTCCAGAGATTTTTCCAAAGGTACCAGAAACCTGCTAGCATGCAGCCCATTCTGAAAAAGAACCAAGACTAACTGAATTAATACTTCTGTGACTGATATTGATTGAACCATATCTGCAACTTTCCTTAAATAGCTCTGTGCAAGCGTGTGCACACCGACATAGCTCTGCTTTTTGTGTTTGTGATCATCTTCTCTGTGGCTGATCCACAGAGAACAGCTGCTTGCACCTGCATGCAGCTAATGGATTTAACGGATTTTAAAAGTATTTAGGCACCTAAAGATCCACACAGACTCCTAAATACCTTGAAAAATCTGGCCCTTAATCCTTTAGCTCAAGTGGGAGAAATCTGTGGATTGGAGCTAGAGTTCCTGGGTGAAATCCTGACCACGCTGAAGCCGATGGTAAAACTCCCATTGATTTCGGTATGCCAAGATTTCTTTCTCTGGGTTTAATATCTGCTGATGATACACCTTGGGAGCCATGACATGAGCACAAGGGAATATATTTACAGTCATGTTTTGTGCACTCATATCTGGTTGCGCATGCACAAAATCGGTGTGCATGTATACTACTAAAAGTGTTAATGTTGCTCCTTTGCCAAGGATAGCAAATTTTGAGGCCTATCATTTCAACCAGTTTGTCTGGGGGCTTGGCTACACTTACAAATTTGCAGCGCTGCAGCAGGGTGTGAAAACACACCCTCTCCAGCGCTGCAAATTGCGGCGCTGCAAAGCGCCAGTGTGGTCAAAGCCCCAGCGCTTGGAGCGCGGCTCCCAGAGCTGTCCGTTATTCCCCACAGGGAGGTGGAGTACGGACAGCGCTGGGAGAGCTGGGAAAGCTCTCCCAGCGCTGGCGCTTTGACTACACTTAGCGCTTCAAAGCGCTGCCGCGGCAGCGCTACCGCAGCAGTGCTTTGAAGTGTAAGTGTAGCCACAGCCTGGTACTGAAGTTAGGCTTACTGGCCTGCAATTGCCAGATTTGCCTCAGGCTTTTTAAAAAAAATCGCTGTTACGTTAGCTATCCTCCAGTCATCTAGTACAGCGGCTGACTGGTACCTAGGACCACATTGCCTCCAAAGATCAGTCTGTGCATCAGCCTTCCTTTTCCACAGCTGCTTTGCAATACAAAGAAATGTCAGTAAAGGTTTGACTTCCCCAGGAAGGGTTTTCTCCCCGCTCCCCTTCCTCCAGCCCCAAACACACAATCCTCTTAACTACTGGTTAGACATAATGAGAGTTTCATCCAAAGTATTTAAACATCAGCAATGTGTTAAATGGTGACTTTAGGATCTTTTAACATAACAATAAAATGGATAACGACCAAGGGAAGAAAAATAGCGAAACTAACAAGACATGCTAAATATTATGACTCCCCCCTCCTAATCCTTAGTTTATATGTTGTCTTGTTAGATTGTAAACTCTTTTGAGGATGGACATATTTGATGGTAAAACACCCTGTGATGAGGTATACAAACCCTGCACTGGGCAACATAAGGTTTATGAGTTTAATATGGGTTTAGGTGGTCCTGCCCTGCCATATCTCTGAGAGATGTCAGCCCTGGAGGGAGGAGCTTAAAAGGGGGAACCAACATATTTGGTGGCTGACCACAGTGAAGAGCAGACCTCCAGTCTTCAGCTCCTGGAGGGAAGGGTGACTGAAGGCAGGAGCTCCTCCCTGAAGAAGGCTGCTGCACAGTAGCCCCTCCCTGAAGAATGGGGGGGCAATGTTGACTCATCTTTAGAGGGGGATATTCCCCTATATTTGCCTGTGAACCAAATTGGTACCACACCTTCAGAAGGGATCTCTGAAGGAGGAGAATCTTAACACAGTGGAGGGATAATTCATTTGTACTAATTCCCCTTTTCTGTTCATTGACAACCCTGGAAAGGGCAGACTGGCCAGGGCTCAATCAGAAGGCTCAGCCTCTTATGAGTGGAATGCCTGGCCTGGTGGAACACCAGACATTGCAGGGAAGAGCCCCAGATGAGTGCAGGGGTCTGGCCCAGGGCTAGGGTTTCTCTGGGGAAGAAACTTCCTGACACACCTACACCGGGTGCATTTGAAAAACTTTCATTTTTTTACCAGTGCCAGCAGTATCCCCTCTTTTAAGAATAATAAATATCCTTCAGACAATAGTTTCTTTCAGAAAGAAATAAACTTTTAATTGTGATCACTGTAGCATACATTTGGCACTAGATAAATAATAACAATAATAATAATTAATACTTAATAATAAATAATGTCCTCCTAAGCATTCATTTATTGTGTAGAATTTAAAATACAAATGGTCAAAGAAAAGGTGATAAATCTAACTGTTAAGGCTTAGTCCTCTACTAGCATGTGTAGGTCTACTCCTTGCAGAAGACGACTTTTTGCTCGCCATTTCTGCTTTGCTGGTGAGATACTCAATGAACCAATGGCTACTGCATATGCCTTATTTGGTCTTTCAGCAATTGCTCAGCTCTTACACAGCCTGTGCTTAATAAAACCTGTGTAAAAGGAAACTGTGGCATGTAGAGTAGAAGAAGAGGATGTGTGTCATAACCTAAAGAGGGATAATCCAAAATTGACTGTTATGCTGCCATTGGGACTGCCAGTAGTTAACATCAGCTCCAGACTAGAACAACACATTTGTTGTTGGCTTCCATATTCCTCCAGAGCTGCCAAGTCTGGAGCCTGACTCAAGTGGCTTCATAAGTTACAGAAGTCACCAGTCTGATGAATTCACAGGGCACCATATAGCCATAGGTCATGGAACTCCTACAACAAACATATGGCTTGAAGCAGACATCTGCCCCGTGATGTAGTGATTACCTGTGATGGTTGGTTTACCAACCTCTGCAAACAGTCTCATGTAAGAGATGTTGTTGCGAGGCTTTTTTAACTTAATGTTTCCTTCTTCCAAGCCTTCCTTCCCAGAATTTTGGTACTACTTTCTCAGCACTAACTCCTAGAGTACAAACCTGCCAAACATCAGTGCTACAATAACACCAAAATACATAATATACAAGATCATATTCATTGCCAAACCTATATTAATGTACAGCTATTTTGCTGACAGACCTACACCTTTGGCAACAGTTCTGAAGATTTAGGATTAGTGAATGGTGAAAGCTGCACCAAATCACTATGGGAGTGGTCTTCTCCCTCTGAGGAGCCATCCACAGATGGTAACCTTTCCTGCAGCCAAATATGCAATTGTCCAACCCAAAGCCCATTGAAATAAATGTCCATTTATCAATTTTTATTGGGCTTAAGATAAGGACCCAGGTATGTCTCTTTATTTTTTTTTCCATTCAGGATGAGGAGTATTGTTTGGAACTTACTGCTGTGCATTCGGTGTTCCCTGCCCATGAGATTAGGCCCAAAGATTGGGTTTTAAATTACAAAAGATTTTATATCAGTTTGTTTCTTCCCATGCATGTTCTAATAAAAAAGTTAATTTGACTATATATGAAAAACAGAGCAGTAGTTGGCAAACATCATGAATAATGGATAACAAGTTGCAAATTAAATACCAAACAGATAAGCACCATCAAAGAGAGCCTGACTTTATCAAATTTTGTTATGCCTCTGGGGATAGACCAAATTTGCTCTGCCATATAAAACCATGCTATTAAGACGTCATTGTAAGATTTCCTTTTGAAAGAGATGACTTTAGTAAATGTGTTTTTCCCCTAGCGCAACTGTTCATACACAAAAGAAGCTTAAGAGCACAGAATGCATTTTACTAGCTAACCCTGACAAGCAAACCTCCCTACATAATCATTTAAAAAGTTTTAGAGTGGGACTGAAGCAATTTCACTTACAGAGATGTATTTCATGTAATTGGGGGAAATTGACAACTTGCTTGTAAACTTCTGAGATCTGCACTGAAGAAAATGTGTGTAGCTCTATTTTGGCTAACAACCAACATACAGCACACAAACTTTCTGTATGCAAATGTCTCTTATTCATGAACTATTTTATTATTTAGTTAATTTTACTCTAGTATGTAAATACAACTGGGCATATAATTATTCAAATATTCCCTCTATGCCTCACTCCACTTTTTTGTTGTCCCTTCATTGTGTCTTGTATGAATTTTGATTGTACGACCTTAAAATCCTGCACTGGTTTGTACTGTAAAGGACCTAGCACATTTTTGGATACTGTAAAATAATAAATGGGGAGTTTGTACAAAAAGCCTATTTTAGATAAGATGGGCTATATTAAACAATTTACTGTGATTTGCATCAAGGCAAAGAGATGTTTACTGTAACTGGAAACAAAAGTAGTTAGTGTTCTTGGTACCAACCAAACTATAATCTTACTTCATAAGCTGTGGGTAATAATGCTTCTGTCTGTGCACATGGGACCTGATCCAAAATCTATTGACTGCAGTGGCATTTGCATTAGCCCCATGGTCAAGAACATCAAGACAAAAATACTCCTGTTGGAAAAATATCAACAGCACAGGATGCAGTTTCAAAACTCATAACAGGAATACACCAGGACCTCATCATTTATTAATGGCAGGGCCTCCTCTAACTCCATTCATGACCTAGGTGAAGCTGGTGGTATTGCTGCTCCAGTTGTTTCCAAATTCAACTCAGAACCCATTTCACTGGGAGAAATAGCAAAAGTGCTGGAACAATTTGTATAGTGAGGGTGCTGAGAGTCATTGAACCAAACTGTAAACTTTGTATATGATGGAACCCACTTCAAGCCAGGGGGTGCAGCAGCAGCATCCCCAGGACCAATAGTTCCAGCAACTATGAGCAATAGTGCTTCAGAGAAGGTGTCAGTAGACTGAGCAGGAGACTGAGGGTCATCCACCTCTGTATTTTCCTCTTTCCAGTCTTTGTTCCTGCGTCTCTCAATTCTTCTTACTTTTTGTCTTTTCTTTCAGTCTTTCCTTTGTTTCCTTTCTCTCTTTTTTTTCTTCAGAATTGTCTCCCCTTGTCTTCTCATATCTTTTTCTTCTTTGCATATTGAAGTACTCCGTATGCTGTGCTGTGTCCTGTACAGGGAAACTGACTTGAGCATTAACTACCCATCTGTATGTATCGCTTCACCAAGGCTAGTTTTAGGCATAAGCAGCTACCTAATGCACCACAGCAGGTAGCAGGTAAGAGTGCTTGCAGCAAAGATAAATCTTCCATGTGTATAGGTTTGGACCCATGCTTTGGGTACAACCTAACTAAAATTAGTCAGTTTCTTTCTGCAGGACCCTCTTTACTAAAAGCTGACTTCAAAGAGACATTAACTAGTAAATCCTATTCAGTTTCCCTTTGCAGCCAGCTCCAGGCTCAATTCAGCCCTCACATGGGGATAAGTCCTAATGAAGTCACGTGTTGTACCCTTGTAAGGGCAGAATTGGTGGGACAAAGTGTTCTAAATTGCTTTTTGTAGCTTTTCTAATTATAGATATTTTTATATAGAAAATTGCCTGTTGGAATATACTACGCAGAATCCCTAACAGTGAATTGGGTGTGTCTGTGAATGGAGAATGAAAAATTGAGCATTGAGGTTTCCTACCAGCACATTTCAAGGTCTATTTGTTTTACAAAAATATATAAACATAAAATCCCACATGTGTACTATATACCTCTAACTTTGTATTCTGGATTTGATTTTCCTATTGTGCTTTTGTATATATTCAGCAGTAAAATCATCCTCTGTCTTATGACATTTCCTTAGGCCTTGTCCTGTTCTGCTCCAACATACATTTAAATTATACTTTTAAAATTGTAAATCATATTAGAGACAAAACATATATTTTTCTGCACATTACACTGAAGTCTATTAGTATTAAAATGGCCACTGTTCACTCTTGTATTCCTGTATTTGTTTTACGTGCTAGACAAAAAATATATAAAAACATATAACAGCCTTGTCAAGGGTGACTGAAAAAAAACATAAGGGAATAAAAATACACGGTTAACTTTGAACCTCCCACATTGCAACAGAGAACATTTCCATCAAGCCACAGGTGTACACCATATGCATAGGTGAAAATGTGATTATGAGAGGTCTGATGACAGTTCTGGCTCCACAAAGCATTCATCTCAATATAAACATCTGTTATGTATTCAACGCAAAACTGTGGAATATAGTGCTGTAATTGAGGTTTTAAATGCACAAATATCAGGAAATTCCAATTTATGGTCCCAACAGGAACTCAAATTGATCACATTATAAAAAGATAGTGTGTTCTATTAGTGGATATGATGTTAAGTTTTATATGTTAAAATACTGCAATGGAGATACTTGAGCTGAACAGAGCACATGGATTACTAACCTACCATGACACGCTTATTTCTCAGTTATGGGATTGCCTGCATTCTTACTGGCAAAGGGGTTCTGATTAGTATAATGAGCACTGTTATTTGCCAATATCCATACTTCCAATCCCTGTTCTTTGATTGGCTATTCCTTATCCACAAACCAACAACAAATAAGGCCTCTCTCCAACTTTCGGTCCCTGTTCCTCAAACAGTTGTTCCACCCAACCTCCATTTAATTAAAAGAGAAGTAAATCAGCATCTGTGTATTTAGAACTAAGTCTTCTTCAAAGGGAGAGAAGGTGCTGGGGAAGACGTTAAGACGTCCTTGACTAAGGGTAAAGTGGTGGTGTATGGCAAATCTTCACGGTATTTTCCTCTTCTGACTAGCATCCCTAATCATAGGTAGAATTTTATCTCTGACTCTGACACCCATTTTCATGACTGAGCAACTGAAGATTTAGATGCAATTTATAGCAAATTGTAATTCTGTATACAAACTTTTTTTTTTGTTTTTACAATTTTGAAGTGCTACTGCCTAGTGGTTATGGCTCTATCTTCTATTTCACTGTGGTATATGGGTGCCTTCTATGTAAAACCAAAACCAACAGCAAGTCTTGTTAATACAAAACTTAGATGCAAAGTTAGAAAAGTGTGTGTGGACGGGGTGTTGAGAGAGAAGGATTTGTAATTGGCTGTAGCATGGAAAAAGTCTCATTAATGGGCAAAGGGAAGAGATGTGCCTGCATGAAGACAAATTTTCCTTTCTGGCTAGGACTACACTTCCTCTGCTTTCAAGTCATGATAAATGCTTTTAAACATTAAGAACTTTGTGTGACTGGTGAGCAATAACAGCGACTATGTCACCAGTTGTTATTATTATACTTTATTATACATGGACCTTACAATGCTGCTGATAGTTAAGGTTGCCAAACACTTTCCTTTATAAGACCCTATCGTCAGTTGCTTATAACTCTGCCAAATTCAACCAACCGGAGTAAAATTTCCCATGCCATATATCTGCCTTAGTCTGAATGTTATTTTTAATTTTTGCAAAAACAACTCAGCCATTTCTGGGAATGAGGTACAGGGAAATGTTGTTCCCTACTAGACCATACAAGTCTCTTCAACATCTCTTTCTTCAGGGCTTGTTTTATTTCCACAAACACAAACTCAAAAACAGAACAAATCAAATTAAATTAGTGGGTATTAGTCATCGTGGGCCTCCTGCTTCAACCAGCTGGGAGGAGAGAGGATATATCCTTCCTCTAGGATGGGCTCCAGCATCCCCTTTCTCTTTCTAAATTTTCCCAGATTAGCCATGTGACAGTAACCTTTTACATACAGAGTGAAAGTCTTTACACTTTGCCACAGTCACTTATGCATCAATCCTGCAAACATTTACCCACATGTATAAGCCCATTCAATGTTGACTTGAAAGTTAAGCATGTGCAGGATCAGGGCTTTATTCACCAAAGTGCTCAAATAAGAAGTTCCCCAGACTTTCCAAACACAAGTATGAGAAAACACTGATTAAAGGCAAGCTTTTCCTCCAGGAAGTTATAAGCACTCGATGATCAGTTCTTATAACCAAAGTACCTTGGACTAAAATCTTACTGTCATTGCCTCAGTACTATAATTTCAGAGAGTTAGTAATAAGAGGAACTCAGTAAGACATCAACACCTTAAAGACATTATTATAAGTTGCAAGATTTTCAGTGACAGAACCATGTATATACGTATGTCTTCATATGTATGTAGAGCATAAGCCATAAGTGAGGTCTAATTAATCCTCATTAGGGTCTTTGTGGACTATTGTAATATTAATATTTATTAATAATAATAACAACAGGGGCCTGCAGTGAACCAGTGTCTTTTCTCCAGAGAAGATACTGTATCAAATGGTTTTAAGATCTTTTGCCAAAAGTCTTAAAGACGATTGCTTTCTTTTCTCTTTAATTTATTGTTAAGAGGGAGATAATGTTAATATCAGGTTTATCAGTGAACGTGAAAAAACAAATCCCAAACTATTTAGAACATCAACTGATAAAGGAATATCACCAACTAGGACAAAACTACAGGCTGGATCCTCTGTTTGAGTAAAGTGTAGCTCCCCTGAAGACAATGAAGCTACGGTGATTTATGCCATCTGAAGATCCAGCCCTATATTTTTATTTCAACATAACACTATACAAACATCTTAGGACAAATATACTTCATAAAGCCACACAGTAAACTATGTGAAATTTGCTTTTTCCTTTCATGAAGAATTTGTAGTGACATATTTTTAATCAAATCTTTCATAGAAAAAAAAACACTAATTTTTAACCCTTTCAATCTTACACTCAAACAAAGTCACCTCTCACCCTAGTTCGATCACAATGAAATCACTCTAAATTAGAGAAAATTTGACTTGCTGAGTATAATGAAATGTATCTTTATTTCCAAAAACATGTCTGGTTACAAATATAAATCCTTCCCTCTCCCCTTCCCACCTCCCCTTTTTTCTTTCTCTTTCACTTCTTTTATATAGAGTGAAAAGAATCCCTTAACCAAACAAGTGTAAATACGTTTGCACTTTTTTAAAAGTATGTTTTCTAGTTTCTTTTACAAAGACGTATCTGTCTGCTTGAATGATTCCTTACTGAATATGAATGAGAAGCCCTTTAATGAGGTACGGTAATTAAGCTCTAGCAGCTCCCCTCCACTACCCTCCACCCGTCAGCAGTTTCCCAGGCAAACAGCCATTGAATCAGATGATTGACAAACCAGACGCTGGACTTGTACTGTAGCTGATGAAAAACAATGGGCAGTGAGGCCGTGGCATCTGATGTACACATACATTTCAAACTGATCAAAGAGTCAGGATCCTGCAAGCTCTGAAATGTAAGCCTTGTTATAGTCACCCAGGAGCAGCATGTTACCTACCAGATTCCTCTTCCTTCTCCTGCTTGCCCTCAGAAGACCTTTCTTCATGTTTGTCTCAACATGTCTGATTTAGGCAAGTGCACACTGAATGTACATATCTCCTGCTCTTCATTCAGTGATTGGCTGCACAGGAGCTTGTTCACTCCTTAGGCACTCATGTGTTGCAGTGCTTGGCTCATAAATCTTTTTAATTGTTAAAAGTCTTTAACTATAGAATGGGATTCATTATCCATTGTGTTTGCCAAAATGCTATTTAATAAGTTGCTTGTTTTATTAACCCTGACAGAAAAGAAAACAGGGTTCTTTATCTCCAGCTGTTGGAGACAGATACGGGATTTGTCTGAGTAGTTTCCCTTAACACATTGCAAAATAAGTGTGTCTGACAGGTTCGGGGTGACTGGCCTATAGTTTGAATTGCACGCCTTCCCCTTCTGCTCCATCTCCCTGCTGAGCAGTACCTATCTCAGCAGCCTGAACATGTCTCTGAAACCATGTGCGGAGGATCATAAAAACACAGGCTTCAACTTCAGCCACATTGGAACTCCTGCACTATGATCATTCAGCACAGGAGATTAGAAAGTTACATCTTTGTTTTAATTGATTGTGGCCATATGGACTGGCATTACAAGAGACCCCTTTGATTTTCAGCCTAAGATGTTCATTTTCTTTCTTTATAAGAATCAGTTCAATAATGCCTGGGTATGTATCACACTGTCCCAGTGCAACAATCTTCTCACTGGTATAGAAATATAGGTAATGATTTTTTGGCAGAACAGAAATGGGAGACTATATGGAAGGAATGTTGTCTATTTTAGTTTTGAAAGCATGTACCTAGGGAAAATGTACTTTATTGGAAGGGGAGGAAAGAAAACTAAGGAACTTAATTCATGTCTGCTAATTAATGCCAAAAAGTGAGTGTGGCTATATATGTATATTTCCAAAATTTATCTAAATAAACATGACTTCATGATGTCAAAATTGGCTATCCCTTTTTATTAAAATTCACCACTCCCTCTTTGACTTTTTTTTGTGTGTGTGAAAAGCAGAGATAAATCCCAGTAGCACAATTAAAACACTAGCTAAATATTACTTTGTTGGGTTTAACGATAGATTACAATGTGTGCATAATGACCCAGTTCTAGTAATATCATCTGATTTAGTAAGGAAATCAGAGTCTGCCATATGTTCACCAATAAGGTCTCAGAAATTCTTCTTCTTGTTCTTGATGTCTCAGCCAACTGCTAGCAAGGAGGCGGTTTTGTCCTGAAATTGTATTGTTTTTGAACACCAAGCACATTAAAGTCATAAGCATGTGGCTTATTTTATCACACAACCTCTAGGAGTGAGCAGGGGGTGAATTAACAACCTGCCACCTGCCTATTACAAGTACCTTTATCTTTATGTATGTATGTATTCATGTTGCAAGTTGCAGACCAGTCTGAAAGCAGGCTTCTCGTTATCAACACAGGAAAACTATATACTGTAGGTTTTAGAACACTTTAAATAATTACTCATGATAAAAGCTATTTTGATATGGTCCTTAGTATGTTACTGCACAATTGGTATGATTATTTAATGCTTACTACCAGAAAAAAAAGATCAGAGGAAGGCTGTGCTGTGCTTGACTCATTCATCTACACTCTTGTTGTATATTCACATGAATTACATTGTATTTATTGGCCAGTATATCTTTATTGACAAAAGGCTAAATCCTGAGACTGGTTGAACACCTGCTGTGCACCTGCAATTCCCATAGACCACAATGGAAGGTACAGATGCTCATCACCTCTCAGGATTTAACTGTTGGATTATTTTTATATAAATTCCTGTTCTGTCTCTTGTCTGCCTTGTATTATGTTTCTCGGCATCCATGTACGATACATTTAATAGCATTTCCTTTTCTTTTGCAGACAGATGGAATTCTGAACTACAGCTTATTTAAGGACTCCATCCTGCAATATGCTGAGTGCCGTTGGCACCCATTTTAGTCCAGGGGAATAGAGGGAGTTTAGCATCTCTCAGGATTTGGCCAACAGTAAACAAAATGACCTCTGAAATGACCTGGTATCATCACTGCAGCTCCAACTTCTGGCAGGTGGGAGATGGAGTTTTAGTGTGTTTGTTACTATTGCTTTTTTCTAAGTATTACATGATTCACTATTTCCCATTCCTTTTTATTAATGTTTGGGGGTTTCTTTTGTCTATTTAAATAACTTATCATATCACATAACTCTTCCAATAGCTCTTGCCATTGCATAGTTCTTAGATTCTCAGAGCCAAAATCCCAGCTGGCATAAGCATGTGTAACTCTACTGACATCAATGCAGTTGAAATAGCTTACTCCAACAATGAATTTGACCAATAGCCTATGCTATATACATTCTATTCTATCCTGGTTTCATTGTCTGAATGGCCATTTATTTTAGTGGGAGTAGAATTGTGTTATAAAATCCTAATACTAATAATACCAAACCTATAGCTATAAATATATACTTGTCTGTTGATGTTGATATGATTCAAGTCTGGAATGAGGGTAACTAGCACCTCTACCACTTAAAATGTTTATAGATTTTAAGGCCAGAAAGGATCATTAGATCCAGGGGCGGCTCTAGACATTTTGCCACCCCAAGCACGGCGGCATGCCGCGGGGGGCGCTCTGCCGGTCGCCGGGAGGGCGGCAGGCAGCTCCGGTGGACCTCCCGCAGGCGTGCCTGCGGAGGGTCTGCTGGTCCCGTGGTCTGCAGGTCCCGCGGCTTTGGTGGACCTCCCGCAGGCACGCCTGCGGAAGGTCCACCGGAGCCACAGGACCAGCGGACCCCCCCGCAGGCATGCCTGCGGGAGGTCCACCGGAGCTGTCTGCCGCCCTCCCGGCGACCGGCAGAGCGCCCACCGCGGCATGCCGCCCCAGGCACGTGCTTGGCATGCTGGGGCCTGGAGCCGCCCCTGATTAGATCATCTAGTCTTCCAGAAAAAGGCTAGCGTCAACTTGTAAAGAAATGTACTTTGGGGTGATATTAATGGCTTCTTCCCTCCCTCCCTTTTTCATAAGCATCTTAAAGACTGAAAGCATCTTTGGAGATTGTCTTGCCCCATCTTCAAAGGTAAGGCACCTAACTTCCCTTTCAAAGGGTTTAATTTGAATCTCTGGACCTCTGTCCTTGTTTACAACCACGTAAAGAGGAAAGAATAACTGCTTCAAGTGCTGGAGCTAAGAAACCTGAATCATAAGTTCAATATTCTTCTTCCAAACTTGATATTTGTTCCACGTACAAAAATCCAAAGCCATCAGTGAACAAATGGTTGATTTGCTGACTCCTATAGTTCTTTTTTGGCATCATGGCCGTTCACGGTGCTGTGAAGTGCTTAACTAATTTTCTTAACCATCTTTAACTACTTGAAGGCTGTTGAAAGCAATGGATAGGGCTGAATAGGACATAGCAGATGCTGCTGCTGAACTATCTATGTACTACATTCCAATATGGAGCCTCTGGAATGCAGCAGTGTAACAGTGGATCGACTAAACAAGTTTGACTGTATCCTGCTGAGCATAGCAAAGATTAGAGAATTTTACGTATATATTTTATAGACAGCAACCTTGTCAAGATGTGGCACAAGTGCTTTTTATTAATACTACAAGCCTCTTAACTTTATCAAATAATATGTTTTAGTTTAATAAATATAGGCTGATTGATGAGTAATTTGTATGTGGACCTTTTTGTGTTAAAGAGGGGGAAACTACACAGGATTCTGCTATTAATTAACTCCAGATTTTTTTTAAAGCTTTATGCTGCTTTTAAAGCAGCAGAGTCTACAAAGAAAAACAATGCTATATTAACGGAATAGCTGTGCAGTTTTAAATAAATAGATTGTTTTACATTTGGTGGCTGAGAAAGGATCATTTAAAAACAGCTCTTCATTTCTCGGTTCCTTGATTGGCTGAATTTCTCTTTTGCTTCCAGATCATCATTCTCTGACTGCGCCACCACACACACCAACCACTACAACCTAAACACATGTGCGCTCTCTCTCTCTCTCTCTCTCTCTCTCTCATTTTAGAGACAGCATCATGAAAACACCACAATCTCTTCCTTCATCACCCATCCCACCCTCTTTACTGGTAGAGGGTCACTACTTCAATCTTAAAGCCAAAATCAGCTAACATTTAATTAAGACAAAATCACTTTATTATAGAATTATTATTGTATCCCAGAGGCCCCGATCAGGTACCAAGACTCCATTGTGCTAGGCACGGCACACACATTTAACCAATAGATAATCCTCGCCCCAAAGAGCTTACTTACAGTCTAAGTATGTGAAGTGACACAATAGGGGGAGAAAAGCAAACAGATGGGAGGGGCTGGGGGAAGGCACACAAGGTAACAGGGAGATTATGATTGGAGTAATAAACATCTGTCACAAGACACCAGCTGCCTAGTCTCTGTCAAGTGGTTTGTAGGCATCATGACAGATGTGAGTTTTAAGGAGGTGTTTGAAGGAGGCCAATGTAGAGGCTCTGTGTCATTTTTATGAGAGCACTTTCCATGTGTTAGAGATGCTTGGTGTCCTTACAAGGAATATTTTTTTTAAAAACAAGTACATTTTTTAAAATTTCAGTATAGTCAAATCTACCATTTGGGTTATTCCAAACAGAGATTGAACATCTCTCCTTATTATCTCCGCTTTAAGTACTGAAGAGCTACAGACAATGAGCCAAATTCTGCTCTCATTTATGCTAGCATAAATCCAGAGTATCTGATTAACTTTTTTGCATTTTAACTTCACTGAAGTCAGTGGCATTGCACTAGTGTAAGTGGGAGCACAGAGGGCTAGATTCATTCCTGGTGTAACTTGTGTTTTTTAGCAGTGCTATTCTTTTAACACACGCTGAACATTAGTGTGTTCCACACATATATGTGGCAAGAGCATGTAGAAATTTACATGCCACAATAAGATGACTTCCTCTACCATTGTGCCACAGTTTAGTGTAGTAAAATAATATAAACTAGATCTTATTGACACAAAACCTAGACCTGACACTTTAGCTCTAAAAGTGAAATAATTGTGTATACACTATTTAAACTGGTGAGAAGCATTCTCCTTTGCCCTTACTCTCCTCACCTTTTTAGCTCTTTTAACAGTGGCCAGTTAAGTATTCTGAGGGCTAGTCTACACTTACCTGCCGGGTCGACGCGGTGAGTTTGACTTCTCGGAGTTCGAACTATCGCGTTTAATCTGGACGCGATAGTTCGAACTCCCCGCGCGCTCAGGTCGACTCCGGTACTCCACCACTGCAAACGGTGGTGGCGGAGTCAACCTTGGAGCTGTCGACTTTGATCCCGCAGCGTCTGGACGGGTAAGTAGTTTGAACTAGGGTACTTCGAGTTCAGCTACGCTATTCACGTAGCTGAACTTGCGTACCCTAGTTCGACCCCTGCCCTTAGTGTAGACCTGCCCTCAGTCACCAGCTCAGCCATCTTGGATAACTCATTTGTGTCCTTATTAAGGCCTCAATTCAGGAAATAACTTGCTTACATTCATCCCTGGTCAGGAAAGACTGAAACACTGGGATTTATGCATGTACTTAAGTTTTTTTCCGGAATTGGTATGCTTTATTGAATCAAGGCCTAAATGTTAGATCCCGCCTCACTTCATTGTTAAGCCATGCCCATAACACCCACTTGCAGCCACACTGGCCATTGGGAAATTCCTAGTACCCAACCAAACGGCTGTCTGGGATAGTGCCTGAGAGGATTGTCCCTAGTATGGTTGCCCAAATTATTCTCACTTATGGGTCTTCTGTGTGGAAATGGAGTATTATTTTGCTTCAGGAAGACTTTGTTCCCTCGTGCTGTGCTTCAGTTGCTCCCTTGTGCTTTGCTTCAATTGCTTTCTTGAGGTGGATCCTTAAAGAAATAGCAATCAGAAAGTTGCTAATTGCTTTTTTTATTTTATAGTGGCAGCTTTGATTTTATTTTCCTCTGGCAATAAAGTATTATTAAAAGTTGTTGGATCTATTTTTTTTTTTGCACTTCTAAAAATTTCAGCAAATGCTCAGTTAGTGTTAGTTTCCCTTCATGGAGGCACATGCCATAATAAAATAATAAGTCAAACAAATGCCCTGAAAATGCATTTGTATTTTGTACCTTTTTACAACTGAGCTGCAAGTTTTCTATCATTTTGGCAGGGCTGGCAAGAGGCCAATTCAGACAGCAGTTTTTGACATTTCTTTAACTCAATCCAAAATATAAATTCCTCTTAAGGAAAAAAAGTTAAACTTTAAACCTTGGAAGGAGTAACCACATGACCAGTTTACAAATCCACCACATGTAGAGAGCACTTTCAGTACAAGGCTCTCTTCACAGCCAAACCATTTGTTTGTTATATCAAGCTGTGTGTTATAAAACCTTATAGCAGAGGTGTACACTTTATATATCTATTTATTTTGATTACACAGAGCTTTGCAATATTGATTATGAAAAGTGCTGTATAAAACAAGTTGCTGATGTATATGGCAGAGAATTTGGCAGGGTAACTGTTTTACCTAGAAAATGGGCCTAACTTTCTTAAAACTAAGTCAGAAGTTAATAAATCTTATCTCCATCTGCCCTGAATTTCTTTGCTTATTGTAATAACTCTGATGTTTTACTAATTCTGTTTCCAGCTCTATCAGGCTGCTGCCTCTCTCTCTCCCTTTTTTACTTCTAAGTCAGTAAACTATGATGTATGTGTCTCTCCCTGAATAACGTTATTATATGATGCTGCTGGAGCACTGAATAGCTTGGCTGTGGACTGCTGAACCCTTTGAATGTAATTGTTTTAACACCATGAAATGAAGTAATGCATAAAATTGATAATAAACGGATATCTCTCTGCCTCTGCATGCAAATGAGCACTTAGCACCAGGGCACAGATGCCACCATTGTTTCCCCCCTGAAAATGACAAAGTAAGTGAAAATATCTACCAAAGGCTTAGAAAGTACGGTAGCTGAATTTTCATTATTTTTTAGATTTTCACAGAGTTGGGAAACCAAACTGTCTTGCCAACATTTAGAAAGGGGGCTGGATAATGCCTGCCTGTAATACACTGGAACATACAGGGACATGAGGGGTTTTGGAGGTTTCTTTTTCTTTTCTTTTTCCTCTTCTCTCTCTCTCTCTCTTTTTAAGATAAAGAATATAGTTATTAATGATTCTCTTTCAATTTCATGTTTTCAGTTTTACCATCCCCATTTTTGTTTTGGAAACAAAGACTGTATTTTATCTTGGTGTCTTGCTTCCTTCTCCACCTCCTCCTCCACAAAATGTGCATCTAGAATCAATGTTTAATACCCATTAATCTGAAGTGAATATAACTATTAATACCTTGGATCTGGCTGTAGCTGTGGGTTTTACTTTTACTTGTTTTCTGGTTTTTACTTTTAGCTAACAAATATGTCAGGGCTATAAAACCATTACTTTATATTTTAGAAGTCTTAAGCAGGTTTTACTGGATTCTGCCTATGTCCAAATGAGAGAGGGTTTTTAAGTGTTATGGAAATTGATATATTATTTTGTGAGTTAATCCTTCCCCTCGCAGGGATTATCTGAATTCCCAATCATTTCATACAGAGATCCTGTTGGGAGAAAGAAAATCTAAATAGACAAAAATGATTACATTGATCATTTTTTTGCCCTTGCTGCTAAGCTAAGACAACAGTTAAAAGTTAGCTTTTACATGAGACAGGTATGTTGAGGAGAACCACTTATGCACTGATGAGAGATCAGCTGGTGGGTTAAAGTTTTCTTCCCTGTCCCCAGAAATGAGGCTGGGATGAGGTGAACAAGTTATTTTTCTTTCCCTCTTACAACAGAAGAGCTGGGGTGGGGAATTCTTTCTCCTCTACCTTCCAACGTCACAAAGAGACAGCAGGTAGGATGGCTCAAAATCTGTTTCTGTCTGTGGTATTTATAGAGTATCTGCCATCATAAGATCTGGGTACTGATTTTATTTGTGAGAACTGTTTAATCCTTTGACCAAAATCTTAGTTTATGAATTTAGACTGTGGCCATTGTCATTACTGAGATCCAGTATTGTTTTGTGACTTCAGAGGCTGTGAGTGTAAGTCCCAGTTGCTGAGATGACCAAAATTTTGGTAGGAAATACCACGGGTAGGAAGTTAGTTATTCTGGGAAGAGCTGCAGGAGCTGAAGCTTGTTTAACTGTACAGTCATAGTGGCACATAAACTGTTTGATAGAAGTAGGGATCTCTACAACTCTGTCGTCAAACATACTTTTGAAGAGTATGATTTGCAAAAAGTACTGTAACCCTTATGTTGCTCAGTGCTCTGCTGAAATGTTGCTCACAAGCAATTTTTTTTAAAACTGAAAGGCATGATATGGCCTTAAGTGTATTTACCTTTAAGGTAGATAAGTAGTTTAGAGACTTTTGCCATTTAAAAGGAAAAAACAAGAACATATAGGAAAAATATACTGGTTTCCAATACTTTGGTTTAATTTGATAAAGTTGTCTTTATTTTTATCATATGACTTTTCTAACACAGGTGTAGAAATTGTTCTCCTTTAAATACAGACTATGTTAAATTAAATCCTCCTACACACTCCACAAAAGTGGAGCTAGTTGTCTCATGAGAAATTCATAGACAATTATAACTGTAGGCTCAAAAATGGATCAGGTTTCCAAATTATTTCAATTCCAAGATCCGCTGATCAAAGGAAGGATAGTAAGCCTGTTAATAGGTTACTTTCAGTGCAGAATGATTAACAGGAAGAAGAATCAGAATTCTAATGAGAACAAATGGTACTGGAGCAGGTTTGTGATGGGAGTCTAAATATCCAAAGACTTTCCTTTCAGAGTGGGCTGGCAAAAGACAGTATTGTTCCAAGAAGGATCCCTGAAAGTGTACACACATAATGGAAAGTAAAGGCATTTTACAAAGAGGATAGGTAACGTATGATGAGTTGAACTGTGTAAAACATTAGCAACAAATCGCAACCATACAGAACCTGCATGGTGAAGTATTGAGAGTGGTTCTGAGAAAACCTAGGCTGATTTATACTTCAACTTAAAAGCCAGGACACACTTGTGTTTTGGTGTGAAACTCGGTGAAATTTGACAGTTTTTTTTGAAACTTTGGAGCTTGTTCAAACTTGATCTTCAGAGTGAAACTCAGGAGTGTAAAGAACCCACTTCAATCAAAACAGAAAATGATTTTCACAGGAACAACTGAGAACCAACCACACATTAAAAGAAGGAATCTATTTTTATAAGCATTGCTGATTTCTTTGTCTTGTTATAAATCAATAACAATCTGGACAATTTCTCAATCTACTCCAGGTCAATCTAAATCTAACAGGTGTAATCCAAATGCTCACAGGAGTAAATGGGAGGGTTTTCAGTGACTTCAATGAACACTGGAACAGTTCCAAAGAAACCTTCTCTAGAGGATACCAGCCAGTCTCCATGTAAATCTGCAAATACCAGTTTGCATTCACCAGTTTGCATTTCATTACCAATTCTGATAAAATTGGAACCAATAGAAATCGAATCTCAAATTCAAACTATACTTGAACATTTATGAGGTTCAAAAGAAGTCCCACTAACCCTTCTTGTTGTTTTCAAAATGTACTTATCTCATGCCTCTTGTTCTAGCCAGAGAAAGAAATACCAAAATACTGTTGGGATTAAGGCCATGGTCACACCATATTCTTCCTAGCTGCAGTAAGGAAATACTGGAAATCTTACAATAAATATTGCTTATAATGACTTTCATCAATATTTACCTATCAAACTATTTGTGCTTCACTTCCTTATACTCAGGAACAAGCTACATTAGTTGCTTCACCTTCTCACTAGTGTCTCTAATTTCTTCCTGAGGGATTGTACTTGGCAGGTGAACAAAAGCTGTTAGCAGAACGTGGACTTTCTTTACTTGTTCACCATGAATGACTATAGTACTTCCTGTGTCTCTCTTGTGTATTTAGTGGGTAAGCACTTTGGGGCATGGACTGTCCATTACCACATGTGTTCACTGTACCCTGTACAATGAGGCCCTAAATTAGAGCACTGCCAAAAAACAAACAGTAAATAACAATAATAAAAGAGTGGACAAGCTTCTTTGCAAAGCATTGTCACTAGCAGCCTGTAACAAATGAATACAGTCAAACCCAGTTAATCAATGTTTGTTTTGATGTCATATCAAGGTATCAAAAAGAGCAGGCATTACTGATAGCCAATGGTATACCACTTACAATCATTTCTCTGAGCCCTTTAAGTTGAATATCCAAAGTTACTTGTTATTAATTTTTTTTCTTATATAAGCCTGTGTGGAGGGTTAGGCCTGTGATCGCACCTGCACACCGCCAGGTGGGGCTATGTGGTCAAGTGGTCGGAGTCAACAACTGCTCCCAGGCTCAGGGTTGTGCAGCCCAGCGGCTGGAGTCAATAGCTACTCCCAGGCTAGGGGCTGTGCAGCCTAGCAACCGGAGTAAATTGCTGCCCCCAGGCTTGGGGCTGTGCGGCCCAGCAGCCAGAGTCAGTCCCTGTCAGGATGGGCTGCCACCTCATGGGGGGCAGTGGCCAGGATAGGGGGACCCAGGCCCTCTCCTCTCCACCATGTCCCAACCCAGACCCCTGTTGGTGGTGGGGTTGCCTGCCACCAGCTTGGTGGGGATCTGGCCAAAACACGCCAAGCTAGCCTCCAGTTGTCCAACCACCTCCCCACAAAGACTCCCTGGGTTACTTCCTACCCGCTTCTCTGCATTTTGTGGCTTCCTAGTTCCCTCGGTTCCTTCTCCCTCAGACACGTCCATCAGCTGGGGGTTGAGGGTTGCTGTCATCTGGCTGGCTTCCGCATCGTGAAGTGCCCGTGCCCTTCAGCAGGGGCCAGCAGCATACCTTCTCCTATGTCAATCCACCCAGACTGAGCCAGGCTGCTCCCTCTTATACTGGTGTTGCACTTTGAGCATGCCCAGTAGGGCCATGGAGGCATGGCTTCCTCAGCCCACAGTGAGGGGTTAACCCCCACAGTCCCAGTGCGGGGCATGCATGCCCCGTCACAGCCTGCTATGAAGAGTCTCCAGTAGCTTGGAGGGAGCTACTCTAGAGTCTTAAAAAACAAACAAACCCAACAACAGCTGAATCTGGAATAGATTAATTGAAAATACATTGCTAAAAGAGCCAAATCATGGACTGAAAAGCATCATCTTCAGCCAACTTAAAGCACAGTGAGTTATCAGAGGCTGTGGCTTTCTTATTCCTATGTATATTACTGTGTACTTTTGACAGCATTGATAAACCCTTAAAAAAATTGTGGAACTAAGGTGCAACCAGGCACGTGGGTGAGTGGTTTTTGTCTATAACTTTTCCAGGCATATGGAGGACTATAAAATTAGTGCATATCTATGTGCTTTGTTTTCCAGGTGTATCATGAGTACTAATTCTACCACATATGGAGCTCAATTCTGGCTCAAGGGAGTCCTCTTCCTATATCTTTAGCTCTAGGGGAGGAATACAGTATCCTGTGCATAGATGAGTGAGTAGTGTTATGCAGGACTACAAAGATGAGATGTGCTAAGAACCACCTTGGAAGAACGCATTAATAGGAGGCTGTAAAGAGAACTCAGTGATGAAAAAATGCAACAGTGCTTTGATAAGTATTATCAATTGAGCATAAAAGTTTGGGAAGCTTGAAGAAGTCTAGTGTATGTACATGAACAGCAGAGGAATGTCAGTGACTGAACAAAAGAGTTAATTGGCAGAATAGGCATAACTCCAATCTCACTTTGCAAACTCGGAATAATAACGAGAGACAACGGATGCAAGAAAGGATATATTTATTGTCTCTTGAGGCTTTGAGTCTGCAATTCACCACATTCAGATGCCACCACTGTGCCTTTGCACAATGAATTGCAGGATCAGGGCCCAAGACCATAAGCTCTTCAGCACAGGGACTTACTAGGTGTTTGGATAGCACCTAGCACAGTGGAGCTCCTCTAGGCCCTTTTGTAATACAAATAATAAACAATATTAATAGTTTTCAAATTAAACCATATATTTGTGGGACATTTTCCCACTATTCATTCAGCTCTTCTATGGTGCATATGCAGTTGTTGCGCTTTCAAAAACTCTATGCTGAGTTAAAAAGAAAAGGGCTACAAGAAAAAATGGCGACAGTGGGAGAGATGATTTTTCTACATAATGTCATTGCTTCAAAAGTTTTGAAACCATGGAGCTATTTATTCAAAAGCTGAACATGCTGGGACAAGGGAATTTTCAAACAAAGGGAGTTAGGACCCAAATCTCACAGATATGGAATTTAGAAAATCCTATGTACTACCAAAGCCTCTAGCAAGTCAGAAGCAGCAGGGATACAACCTAGAACCTTTTGCCCTTAATTTTTGAACCTCTGCTGCCTGAGCTGAAAGACCTGGTTCTAGTAACAAATGCTGTACCTGGCGCATCAATCTCTAGTTAGCCTAGATACCAGTAGAGGGGGACAGAGTGCCACACTGAGCAGGCATGGCTTACAACTATGCTACACTCACATTAGTTAAGAACACTTTCAGTAGCTTAACATTTAGGCACTGTATCTTTTATCAGTGATCCAGGTGTCATTTTACCTGCCAAAATATTGACATTAGCTGCAAAAAATAATCAGACAGGAAATGTTCACCCTAGGAAAAAAGCATGAAATTCTTTGAAGATCCGTTTAAGAAGGGGTAAATAATAAACTGAGTTTTAAAAATTTTCATATCAACAAAAAAATTTTAACAAGAGGAGTTTACTCTTAATATTTTAGCATTTAAAAAAATCACAGGCAAACACAATGGAAAACATGATTTAATCTATACAGATTTAAGTTTTATATTCAGACAAAAATGAACTTTGAATGAAGATCAGAAAATGAAGTCAAGTCCCATCATAATCATTCTGATATATGTTCTCTGAGTATGTCACTCACCATATTTAGTCTTCGTTATTTGTTATAGATCACACATTATATCTTGTGCAATTAAATCCTATTAAAATAACACCAGTTATGAAAGCACTAAGGGTGGGATTTTCAAACCCCATAGAAGATAATGGATGGGAGCAGTATTAGGTCAATGCTGACCACTCTTCATAGATTTTAAGGCCAGAAGGGACAATTATAATTTACTCTGACTTCCTACATAATACAGGCCATAGAACCACACTGAGTAACTTCTGCATCAAAACTTTGATCTTGCATCATTGAAGTTAACAGGAGCTCAATCATTTGACCTCAGTGCATGTAAGATCAAATCACAAGCCTCTGTTTGAGGAATCTTTATTATCTTTTAGGTCTGGTCTACACTACGGGGGGGGGTCGAACTAAGGTACGCGACTTCAGCTACGCGAATAGCGTAGCTGAAGTCGAACTACCTTAGTTCGACTGACTTACCCATCCAGACGCGGCGGGGTCGAACTCCGCGGCTCCGAGGTCGACTCCGCCACCACCGTTCGCGGTGGTGGAGTTCCGGAGTCGACCGGAGCGCGTGGGGAGTTCGAACTATCGCGTCTTGATTAGACGCGATAGTTCGAACTCCGAGAAGTCGAACTCACCGCGTTGACCCCCTCGGTAAGTATGGACCTACCCTTAGAAAGATATCCAGTGTTGATTTAAAGACATCCACGGATAGAGAACCCTAGGTAAATTATTCCAACAGTTTTACAAATCCCATTCTACAATTCTTGCTTTGATAATGCTCTTGACTGAGAATCCAGGTCAATCCAGTATAAACTAAAAATTCTTCTAGGATGTATGTTAATGTTATCATAATAAACTGTATGTACCTATATTAAAGACTGGGAGGAGCTCAGATACCACAGCAATGGGGCAACATAAGTACCATAGAAAGACAGTTGTTTGAGACTACTTTTAATGGAAATAAACTGACACTGTTGGAGAATGAAAGTCTTTTTTATTTATTTGTATTAAAAATAGTGTGTATGGGCACACTGGTTTGAACAGAAACATATGTATTGTAAACTACTGAGCAAATCAGGTAAATGAGAAACCCCTTAACATCATGAATATTTGTCAGAATAAGCTCTTGTGACTTAATTAGTCACAAACATATAAACTGAAACAGTTCAGTGTGGTATTATAATGGAGCTTTCATTTTATTGAGAATCAGTTCTACTTCCACAGAAGAAGACTGGAGAATATTGAAAAAATCCTTATTCTTTTCTGCTGGTTCCTTCTCATTTTTCTGCTTGGTGATGATCTTGAAGGAATATGTTCTTACGTCATTAAAGAGAGGATTTAGAGGCATCAGGCATAAATCTCTGGCTATCAAGATGAGAATTCACCTCAGAGGTTCCATTAGCATCTCAAGTGCAAGGGTAATATATTTTAATTTCATATTTAAGATGAAATATTATTTCTCACACATGGGAGCAAGAAATTATTGTAATCAGCAGATATTTGGTATAAAAATGAGGTTATTTTTTATGTTTTTTTTTATTTAAAGGACCAATTTATTATTCTTTTGGTATTCAATGTCAGCAATATTCCCTGTTCCTTTCTGCACCACACAAAGCCCTAATAAACAGAAGCCAGAAACAGACTGTAGGGTGCTTTTCCCATCTATGTATGTAAAAAATAGATGTCATGGGAGTCACTTATTATACCAGGCACCCCAGCCATTGGATCCTACCCTACCTGCATCATTAGGAAGAGGCATTATTGGAGGCACTGAGACACTGATAATCTACATTAATAGTCCTTCCTTTCCTTGATTAAAAGAAAAGGATGTGGGAGTGAATGGTGTCTGCTTCTAAATTTTAGACACAAGAAGTAGATACTTTTTATGAGGAAAAAGTTACGTGACATATTTACAATTCTATCTACTTCTTCCACACTGATATTCTACAAAGAGTCTTGTTTCAAGCTTTCCTAAATCTATAGTGGAGTTGCTGAATCAGAATAAGAGATACTGCTAGTACCCATCACTAAGGAAAGGCTTCAATTACAGCTACCTTCTCTGAAGGTTTATCAGTAAATGGATTACTAGAAGCAGGGTTTCTGGCTTGGCTGAAACCTAATTTTCATCAATATAATCACTATCCTCATTTAAAGTAAACCTCCCCCTCCTCCTCTGATTATATATAAAGATACAACCCTTTCAGGGTATCACCTATATTTGCTTAAGTACTTTTTAAACTGCTTTGACTTTTGAATTTTGAGATTAAATATAATTTAATTGATGACTGTTGCTGGTTTCAGCCATCCTCTAGAAGTCTCTTAGAAATTAGAGCTTTCATCTCAACAAGAATAACTTGTGAAAATAATTTGTAATGAGATATACTTTCCCCTCATGTATATTCAGTCATTCTCAGAGAAGGGGATTTTATTGAAGCCACTTGATGCATCACTGTAATGGAATAAAAAAAAAAGGCAAAGTCTAATAAATCTTCAGCCCGGGGAGGAGATAGATTCAGTCTCACCTTATGTTGTTTAATGTACAACTCATTCCACTCTTGCTAATAGCTGAGCTGTTCCCAGCCAGTGAGGACTATACTAAACGAGTGTGACCATATGCAGCACCAAGATCATCCATAAACATAATTATAACTGATTACCTCATTTTCTCATTAAATCATATGTACATTTATGACCCACCCTTAAACTGATGTGGTAGAAGTCAGTCCTGGAAGAAAAATCACAGGTGACATGTAAATCATAATTCTGATATGTGATAGCCCCTCCTCCCCATCCACCCTCCGACCCCCGCCAAAATAAAGGTCTTGATTCAGTCCCACTGATACAAGGGGAGAGGAACTGCATCCCTATGCAAATAAGAGAAGTTGTACTCTGGGGTGAGTTTCATCTTTGAGGAAGGGTCAGCATCATTTGAATCTATGGCCTCCATCAAGGGTTCCACCAGGCAGAGCCAGCCTTCCTGCCCCTGGTTATGGGGAAATTAGAAATGTGGAAGAAAACATTGTTGTTGGTTTTTTTAAAATAAATAAGTATCAAACTCTTGTGGTGGTGGTCTCACAAAAACAAGGAGAGCTTTGGTTCAGCAATTAAATTATTTTATGTAAACAACACTGAAAATACAGCCTGCATTAACTGCAGCCTGCAGATCTCTATTTTGTTAAGCATAAGAACATAAGAATGGCCCTACTGGGTCAGACGTAAGGTCCATCTAGCCCAGTATCCGGTCTTCCAACAGTGACTAGGGCCAGGTGCCCCAGAGGGAATGAACAGAACAGGTAATCACCAAGTGATCCATTCCCTGTCGCTCATTCCCAGCTTCTGGCAAACAGAGGCTAGGGACACCTAGCAGTCATAGAGCTCTTCATTCTGACCTGCAGGATGAATTTTGGTACCTAAATGGGAGATAAGCTCCTTTGAAAATCTGATTC
The DNA here is from genome assembly GCF_020497125.1 of Mauremys mutica. Taxonomy (NCBI): domain Eukaryota; kingdom Metazoa; phylum Chordata; order Testudines; family Geoemydidae; genus Mauremys; species Mauremys mutica. Next base: position 105,507,057 of record NC_059073.1, read on the forward strand.
CTGTTGTGTGTGCTGAACGCTTTTGAAGATCTAGACCACATTGTTTGGAAGACATACCTTTCTATTCCTAACCAGAACTTTGGAACAGCCAGAGACGTCACCCAGTAAATCCATTCTCAGTTTTGGACTGCACCAACTGCTTGCTAGAATAAGTTCATACCTTTTGAATGTTCCTCATTATACTTCCAGATTCATCCCTGAATTAGTCCTTTAGCTCAAGTATCAGAAGCCTATGATGTGACAGTCCAGAATTCCACTGTAATTAACTTCTGATTTTTTTTTCTTCACTTCTCCAGGTCCACTTATTGTGGGCTCATATGACTGCCAGCTTCTATATGGTGTTTCACTCTAGTCTACAATCTGTTGGTGATGTCTCTGAACTCTGCTCAAACATGTATAGGCTGCATAGAGGGGTAAGGTTAGACCTACTTTTCCTAATAAGAAATATTAAAAGCTCTCGTTCTCAGCCACATCTTTGTGTTTGTTTTAAATTGTTTACAGACTTAAAATATTTACTCTGACTGGTACAATACACGAAGAAATCTCTAGGAGTAAACACAGCTATGGTATGTTTGAAAATATGCTGTTATAGTTTCAACTGGGGGAAAATAATCTGTATTTTTGAGTGTATTCTCTTATGAGAAGTCTTTAAGCTGTTCTAATGTGGGCAGGATTGGGATCTCCTATGAAATGAGAGGCACCTACCATTAGCAGAATTAAGAGATGAATAAGGGCTAGTCTACACTTACCTGCCAGGTCGACGCGGTGAGTTCGACTTGTCGGAGTTCGAACTATTGCATCTAATCTAGACGCGATAGTTCGAACTCCCCGCGTGCTCCGGTCGACTCTGGAACTCCACCACTGCAAACGGCGGTGGCGGAGTTGACCTTGGAGCCGCGGACTTTGATCCCGCGGCGTCTGGACGGGTAAGTAGTTCGAACTAGGGTACTTCGAGTTCAGCTACGCTATTCACATAGCTGAACTTGCGTACCCTAGTTCGACCCCCGCCCTTAGTGTAGACCTGCCCTAAGAGACTAATTAGAGGGGGCATAGGAATACTTGCTGTGAGTGCTTTTAGCATTGAAGGTTAGATGACGACATGTGTTACGTGTCCATATAGGAGCAGAAGAACACTGGCTCTGTCACAGAGATAAATGGGAGCTGCCAGCCTCTTCCTCCCCGCAAACCCTATTTCGGAATAGGTAGGTAGAGAGGACCATGGAGGGGGCAGAGGCTTTGATCTCCCCTGCCTCCCAGTGCACTGGTCAACACAGGTGGGCTGGAGCCAGGGAGTTGTAATTTGCTTTTGATAGTGAAAAATACATTACTACCCTCTCTGGAGCAAAGAGGAAGCATGGAAGGAATTGTGCCTCAGATGGATGTCTCTGAGGCATAATACTTTCCCGGGCTACTTCTTGGGTACACTAGAAGGCTAAGCCTATCCCTTAAAAATCCAAGCCATATGCAAGACTTCATTCTATACTGTACACAGTCACTATTACTATGCTGTACATAAATACATTATGAACCTCCTGTGTGTCTGGAAAGGCATATTGACAGAATAGAATTCTACCCAATTACAGCACAATCTGATGGCCGATGATGCAGTTGGGGTGCAGATTCCAGTTCCAAGTCATGTAGGATTTCCTTTATCAATTAAACAAAATAGCTAAGGAATAGACTCTGCAGTGCTTACTCAGGTTGAGTAGTACCTTATTTGCAAGTGGGACTACTTACAGAGTATGAGACCACTCAGTGTGAATTAGGGATGCAAAATATGGCCCTTAAACGTGTGCCATCTCTAGTTAGACTTTTCAGGATACATTATGTTTGCTTTCTCTCCACATGTTGCACAGAGAGGAGCTGAAACTGTGCTGGACTGTCTGCTAAAATGCAGGAGGTGCCTATATGCATGATGATGTTATGAGCAACTCAGGAACAGGATGAAAAGAACCCTCAGAGCAGCAACCCATTTCCATGTCCAGGACCTGTGCCCTAGGTATAATATTGTGATATGGAGAAATACAAAGTAAGAGAAAAGTATTCCCATATGTCAAGGCTTTTTAAGATTTACATATTTGCCCTGCGTGGCTCACCTCTTGGTCAACAATTCCTGTGTGAACATACATAAAAGGCAGCCAAAATCTGTGCATAATTTTTTAAAAACAAATTGCATAGCTCAGAAAGAGTTCCCAAAACATTGTTGGAAATTTCATCCCTCATGTAAATCAATTATGAAAAACCACTAGCAGCAGCAGATCTCTTTTCAGCTTTAGTAGATGCCTGTAACCCATCCAAGCCTGCCAGAACAACCCCCCAAATTATAAAATAAAAATCATCCCCGAAGTGTTTTGTAAAGTTCTTGCTCCCTATATCTTTTTGCTGTTAATCTTCTTTGGATTATTGGTGCTTTGCCTTTTGGATAAACAATCTATTTCCATTGTGACTTCCATATGAGGATTCCAAAGCATTTTACAAACTTTAAATAATCTATCTTTACCACAACTCCATGTAATAGCTAAGTATTATTGTCCTTATTCCAAAGATTTGAAAATTAAGATATAGAGGGGAGGTGTCACAGGAAAACTGGGATAGAGCCACATGTCTCGACCTATCCCTTATCTACTACATCACATTTATTATTGATTGAATTATTCTTTTTAAATTTAAATTAGGTTAGAAAAGAGGATCTGTTGGATTGGGTTTGTTGCCATATGATGAAAAAGTATATTGAGCCTTGCTCCTTTGGAAACCATCCTGTATAATGTCTATTGTGTTCCCTTCTCCATGGATGGCAGTTACGTTTACATGCGTAAATTCATTTATAGATTTTTTTTTAGGCCAGAAGGGACCATTAGATCATTTACTCTGACCTTCTGTATATCACAGGCCATTAAATTGTACCCAGTTACCCCTCTGTTGAGCCCAATAGCTTGTGTCTGACTAAAGCATATCTTCCAGAAAAGTGTCCAGTGTTGATCTGAAATGATCCAGAGATGCAGTATCCACCACTTTTGTTGGTAGTTTGTTCCAATGGCTAAACACTTTGTTAAAAAATTGTACAGAATTTCTACTTTGAATTAGTCTGACTTGAGATTCCAGCCATTGGTTCTTGTTATGCCTTTCTCTGTTCTATTAAAGAGCCCTTCTGTACCCACTATTTACTCCAGACAAAGGTACTTTTGTTGTAATCAAATTACCTCTTGATCTTCTTTTTGATAGTCTAAATAGATTGAGCTCTTCAAGTCTCTCATTGTAGGCATTTTCTTCAGCCCTTGAATTATTTTTATGGTTCTTCCAGTGGCAGATTTAATAGTTAGCAATGTCAGCAAATGCTGACCAGGCCCCATCTAGTCCAGCCCTCACCCCCATCTTCCTCTCCCATTTGCCAGTGGGAGAGGAACAAAAAGATGGGCCCTGGTGCAGGTTTTATTGTGGGAACCCACTTGCCATCATATGACCCACATTCAAATAATGTCTTACTTCCTCCATCCCTGCCTCTGCACCCCCCCCCTTTGCTCCTCCATCCAGCTCCACACCGTGCTGTCCTGAGAGCCAGAGCTGTGAACCACAGCAGCTGCTCCTGCTGCCACCAGAGCTAGAGTCAGAGCCTCTAAGAAGCACAGCATGCCAGTTCCTGCGGCCCACTTTTGAATTTGCCCAGGCAGTGGGAGGGGAGGAGTGGCCTCTGGTCAAAATGGAGACTCTGCCGTTGACAGTCTCACTAATCAGAATTTATAGCAGAGACACCATTTTGGATGCCCCTTCCCTTGGACAAATTCAAATGTGGGCAGTGGGAACCAGCACATTGTTCTTTCTAGAGATTCCAGCAGGCCAGAAACAATGGCAGCAGCCTGCACAGGGCACATGTTGTGCAGCCGAGCAGCCCTGAGCCTGCAGGGACCCTCCAAGTACATGGGCCCCAGAGCAGCTGTACCAGCTATTCCTCTGCTGAATCAGTCACCATGGCATAGGGCCCTCTTGCTGCCTCAGGGCTGATGCAATTTCATGGTTAAATGTGTCTAACACTGCCTCTGGCCATCAGCCCCAGTTTTTAAAGGGGTCTCAGGAGATCCACACCCATCTGTCCTGCAATGCCTTTGCAACTTTCCACAGCATTTGAGCATGCCCAGGAGTGGCTGGTAGTCGTAAAAGTTTCCTACCCCATCCTGCAGAGATCACAGCCCACTGGCATGCTCCAATGCTCAAGGGGCAGCTATTGGGAAATATAATTTGTTTCCATTGCCTTGTATCTATTGGGTTTCTGGGAACCGGGCGGGTGGCCTGATTGGGGTGTGGCCCAGCTGTGGCTACTTCCCCAGTCAGCCCAGGTTTCAGAACTGCAGCTCCCTCCAGGGCTGCTTTCAAGCCCTTCAGGGCAGGAGCGGGTGACCACCCCGCTACAAGGCAATAATTTGAGGCAGTGGCTGCATCCTTGTGTGACCAATTAAGTGTTTTATTCAGCAAGTATGGATTATACCCCAAATATGTCTGAGCAGGGATATGATGAGACTAGTGTTATGGCCAGAGATTGTGGAGGATTGCAAGCAAATGGAGACTATCTTCCACGCAAGGAAAATAAATGTTATGCACCGTACATCTATTCTCAAGCATGTCAGATTAACCTAGTTTTGGTGCATGCTGCTGAAGATAAGGCCAGCCCAGATCTGAAGGTTTTCTTTGCAACTTTGCAGGTGTGGAAGCAGGGAAAGAATTAACAAGGATTTGAAGGGATCTTAATGCATGTCAGTTAGTTAGCATGAGTTAGGCTAACTGTGACCCTAATGACGTGAGATTTGTAGAAGCGAAGATAGTGTGAGGCAGAGAATAAACTGTGTGAAAAGTTATTACGACCTTGCAATGATAACCAAATATGCAGGCTTGCTTTTTCTAGTAGTGAGACAAATAAGATAGCAGAAAGGCTTATGTATAAACAAATGCAATTGTTTCTCTTTACTGTCTGTATTATTGCTAGCTATTGTCTGTAACAAAGGTATAAATGCTTGCTGTAATTGTTTACCAATTGAGAAAGACCTGTCCGGGACTGGGGCGACCCTGTTTCCTAGGACACTCCCTCCCTCTATTGTAATTACTAGAGAAAGAATAAAGTATTTGATTTTGCTGCACCCAAACAAATAGCAAGAACTGAGTTTTTCTCCGACAATTTGGGGGCTCGTCCAGGATGGCAACGCCCACGGACCCACAGACGGCTACTACGGATCGTTCCCCTTCGAACCCCATGGCGCCACAATAGAGGTAAGAGACCTTTTGAAATCTCTATTGGGGTGTCGGAAGAGGACTGTCTGTGGGGACGTCTGTCTCTGTTGGGCTCACGCCATCTGAACTTATTGACTGTGCAGCAGGATCAGATGCAGAGTGGTATTGGGGAAAGGCCCCAAAAAGGTTAGTTTATGGCAGTACTGGGAACTGCTGAGTTGGCCAACAAGGTAAATGCATAGGTAAATGCATAAGGTAATGCATAGGTAAATGCATTAGAATGCACCGGTGCTGAGGGGTTTTTACCGCCTCAAGAGGGGTTGTCATACCACCTCATGGTATTGGTCCGGACCAGGTAAAGATGCATCGTGGTTAAAAAAAAAAAAAAAAAAAATTTAAAAAGAGATAAAAAGGTTAAAAAGGGGCCTTGGTGTGTGTGTGTGTGTGTACACCAGTGTGAGTGATTGTTATCAGAAGACGCCCAGAGTACCTGTGAAGCGAAAGCTAGTGATCAGGACTACTCTAACGCAAGCCCGGTAACTAGTGGATCTTTAGGAGATCCGACCCACGGTGGGCTGACTCGGCCTGGCATAGTCCGGCGAGGAAGCTACCTGGGTCTAGGAGTGTGTGAACCCATCTTCCCTCCCCTTTCCCTTCCGTGTGGGCTACTGACAGTCTGATCATCTCACTGGAGGCAATTAGAGTAAGCAGCGCCGTCTCCCAGAGACTAGCCAACGCTCTTTGCTGAAAGGAGGTGTAGGAGAGTCATAGTCTTCCTTGTGAGTCTCTCCTGTGTGAGTACACTGTAGGGAGAGATCCTTAGATTCTGATCCGCTACCGCGGACAGGGCACCCCCTCCGTTTGTGTGATTGGAAAATGGGGGAGGGACAGTCTAAACTTTCCACCTTACCCCCTAAGAGTACCCCAGCATATTACATGTACGTACATTATGGTCCTAAAACCTGCAGGTATTTAAATGATTGGAATCTGTACATGCGTGAAAATTCATTTAAACAATGCCCATTAGAAGGTACCTTTGAGTTAGATAAACTTACATACCTCAGAGGAACCCTTACTTCATCAGCCTCTGATGCGCAGTGGGAGCAGTTTATGTATTGGTGGGAAGAAGCAACAAAGAGACTCCATGAGTCTCGGGTGCGGAGTCTGAAGGACTCCCAGGAAAAATTAAAAACTGAAGTACAGGATTTGAAACTTAAATGTAAGACATCCAAATGTCTTCCTGCTCGAGCAAAGCTCTCTGCTTCTCTTTATCCCCAATTAGTTAAGGCTGACAGTGAGGAGGAGACTGCTGAGGACATAGTGGATTTTTTTAGCAGTATTCCACAGCCACAGCCAGTACCTCCCACTGCTCCCCCTTCTCGGAATATGCAGGCAGTGGTAATATCGCCGCCGCAAGTATCAACTGCACAAGTTGTTCATTCTCCTTCTTCGGAAGAATTCTCTTCTTCACTACTGAATGATTCCAGTAGCCCAATTAACCCTGATTCTTCTGATAACAATGCCGGCTACTTTCTTAGAAGCACGGCACAGACACTCCAGGCTCCTTCGAGAGACTTGCCTGGAGCTGGAGCTGTAGGGGGGTTAGTTAAGATACATGCCCCTTGGACACCTGGAGATCTTAGAAACTTGGTAAAAGAATTTCCTAAAATCAGGGAGGAGCCAGTAAAGTTTAGAGAAGAGCTCCAGACAGTGATTCAGTGCTATAATCCATCTTGGGCAGATATTAATCAACTTTTACGAGCGGTACTGCCAGCTGAAGTTCAGCAACGGCTTATCAGACAGGCAGATTGGCCTGATGCTGACCCTGGAATTGGGTGTGAATTGACAGAGGCTAGGAACCGTCTCTTAACCTCTATTGCAGAGGTTTGTCCTAAGAAAACAGATTGGACAAAAATTGCTAACTGTAAACAGAACAAAGGGGAGTCCCCTGCTGATTATCTAGATAGACTGACAAAGGTCTTTGAACAGCATTCGGGAATTACTAATCCAGCTGAAAATACATAAATATTAAGGAGACTCTAATCACTGATGGGGGGAAAACTAGTGATTGAGTCTAAAAATAATTTTATCTTCAGACTCTTGCTCAAGAGAGTATAGTTTTGCAAAGAGAAGAGGATCCTGATGTATTTCAGACCTCTAGAGATGCTGACAGGATTGATGCAGCAGATGCAATTGAACAGGCTGCTGAAGAATGAAAGAGACCTTTACATATAAAGGCACTCTGCAAGACTAGATGGGCAGCTCGAATGGAAGCCACCAAGACAATGATAGTAAATTTTCAGAGTATAATTAATGCCTAGAAGATGAAACTATCGCTGAGCACAGGAGTAGTGGGGACACTTGTTAAACAAAAAGCAACCTGTCTTTGATTAATTGGATGTTCTACCTCAATTTGTTATGGTGGCATAGGATCTAGTTATCATGGCTACAGCCTCTGGAATCCTTCAATCAACAGAAATTGATCTGTTCCAAGTCCTCCAGACATTTGAGAGCGCAGTGAATGAGCTCCACAAACTCAGATCTGAAGAAAAGTATGAGAAAATTATAAAATGTTTTCCCATCTCAGAATGGATGGGAAAGCAATGGATTTGAACATTCAAAGTATCCAAGCCACAGGAAGAGATGTGCCCACTGCATGGATGATGAATGTGCACTTGATTCTGTATTAGAAACAAAGGATAACCATCTAAGGAAATATTTCAAGGTCTGACTTAGATGTGGGATGATCAGGGAACTAAAATCTTGGTGCAAGTGATTTCAAGAGGTAGCTACTCTATTTGGTTTCCTCCATCCCAGGCAAATTCAAAATATAACTTTAGACGAGTCAAAGGTGGAAGTTCTTAAACTCATGGGTAAATACTCCATATATTTCTTTAAACTTCATTCATGAGATTGTCTTTCAAGATGTATTGTTTTACAAAGGACACAGAGGTGTTCATTTTGTCAGATGGAGTCCAGAGCTACTTGAATTTCATAGTGTCAAGTTCTCCTGATGATGATTTACCAGAAATGGAAATGTTGTGTCAACTCTTTGTCACAATACCAATTGGAATGGCTAGTACTGAACCCACATTGAGCATGTTAAGACATGTCAAAAATTAAATGCATTCAACACTATCACAGACACGGCTGAGTGACCTTGCTCTCCAGGCAACTGAGAAAGATGAGACAGCAAGGTTGGAGCTGGACAGCATTATAGAACAATTTGCTGAAGAAAAGCATTGCTGTGGTGCGAGGTTCCGATAACTAGAAATATGCAAGCCAACACAATCTGCATGAGATTCCAGTATTGTTTATGCATAGGATTTGCCTTTTTAAAAAAAAATTGTTTAAAAAAGCCTGAAGTGATGTGAACATGGGGGGCCCCCTGCTGTATGTTTGCTGGCCCCGTTCTGACCCTTAAATCTGTCCCTGCTCTTTTCTGCACCTTTTCCAATTTTTTAAAATGTGGACACCAGTTCTGTAAACAATATTATTCACCTGTACCACTTACAAAGGTAAAATTATCTCCCTACTCCTCACTACTATGCTGTTTATATATCCAAGGATCACATTAGACAGTTTTCCCTCACAGCTTCACACTGGGAACTCGTGTTCAGTTGCTTGTCCACTATGTCCACTAAATCCCTTTCAGAATCACTGCTTTCCAGGATACAGCCCCTGTTCTTTAGCTATGTCCTACAGTTTTCCTTGTCCCTAGATTGTATAGCTTTGCATGTGGCTTTATCAAAACACATTTTATTTGAATGCACCCAGGTTGCTCAGTGGTCCAGATCACTTTGGGAGAATGAATGCACTCACCACTCATGCGACCCCTGGTAGCTGAGCGTGATGTAGCAAGCCCCTTCTCCATCTAGTGTCCCCAGACCATAGCCACTCCTGGTCTGCAGTGGATTCTCTTGTGACTTGGCCCTATAGCCAGGTCACTTTAAAGTGTCTTCATTTTGGGGGTAACAAACTCCAGCACAACAAAAACTGTCCAACCCCTTCAACAGGTCTTGGGCCCTGATTCTGGGCCCTGTGGTCCTCAACACCTTTCTGTCAGGGCCAGGGTTCATAGTGCTCTCCCCTAAAATTCCCCAACACAATCCCAAACTAAAAGTATAAACGTAAACCCTTAGCTGCCCTACTCAGGCTTGATCTTTCATTCTCTCAGCTAAACACAGGGCTCTCTCCCTGTAAGTCCAAATCCTGTCCTATTACTACCAGAACCTGCTCCACCCCAGTAGCTACTCTGAGTCTCTCAGGCTCTTGCCAGACTTTTCTACTAAAGAAAAGATCCCAGGACTGACTCTCCCACTGTGATTCCTTCATGAACCTCCTGGTCTTTTCACACTATAACCCCAGAGAGTGGCTGCAGAATTCCTCACTCTCTACCTGCAGCCCCTTTCCACTCCAAACTTCCTCTCTTTATAGCCACTCCTCAGCTCCTTCCCAGCAGGGCTTCATCTCTAAATAAGCTTGGTCCACTCCCCAGGTCCAGCCAAGTAGTCTAATTGGTCTCTCGGGCCCCCATTAACCCTGTCAGAGCCTCTGTGGAGTACAAACCTCATCAGTCTGTCTGACTGCTCTGTTTCCATTATTCACCACTAAGCCAATCTTTGTGTCATCTGCAAATTTTATCAGCGACAATTTTATATTTGCTTCTAGATCATTGATGAAAATGTTGATTAGTGTTGGGCTTAGTATCAATCCCTGAAGAACCCCCAAGAGATACCTCATTTGATGAGTCCACATTAACCAAATAATATGAGATCTCTCTGTTAGCTAGTTCTTGATCCACTTAATGTGTAGTTTGTTGATGTCAGGCTAACCAGCTATCTCAGTCTCCCCACTTGCCCTTTTTGAGTGTTAGCACATTAGCATTCTTCCAGTCTGTTGGAATTTCCCCAACCTTTCAAAATTTATTTAAAAATTAAATCAGCTGTCTAGGTATCTCCTTAGCCAACTCTTTTAAGACTCCTGAATGCAAGTTATCTGCTGATTTAAAATGTCTATCCCTAATAGATTTTAACATCCTCCTTCATTACTGATGGACTGGAAAGAACATCATCCTAGTGTGATATAAGTCATCCTGCTTCTTTCCAAATACAGACCAGACCTATTTATTGAATACTCCTGCTTTTTCTGCACCATTAATAGTTTTACTATCTCCGTCAAATAAGCCTATACGTATATTAGGAACATTTCTTTTGCTTCTAATATACTTTTAAAATCTCCTTATTGTTCTTAGCCCTGACAGTGATGGATTTTTCTCTGATTTCTCAATTTTCTACACTTCATAGCTTGGAATGTATATACAGTCCTATATACGTCCCCTCTTTTCCATTTGTTATATATTGCATTAATATTAATTGCTGCCGTCACTTCATCACTAAACCAGGATGGACCAGAATGCCCCTTCAAAAGACATCATCTTTGGGCAGAGACCAATCATGGAAAATTTAACTATTAAATATGAATGTTTCAGAAAGCTATGAGCAACTGACAATATGTAATTGGAATGGAAGCTGTTTTGTAACTTTAACTATAATTATCTCCTGGGCACCCACTTTGATGGGCATACAAACTATTGAGGTATGAGGGGGTTCATTTTTAAGAAAAAAATTGAGTTCTATTGGATTTTTTTTAAAGCTCCAAAGTTGTCACCTTTTTTAATTGTAGAATTATGGCTTTTGGTTTTGGCCATGTAATAAACTTTTTAAAGAACTCCCAATTTTCATTCACATTTTTCTAACTTTTTCCTTCCAGTCAACTTTGCTCATAATTTTCCTCAGTTTTGAGAAACAAGTCCTTTTGAAGCTCCATGTGTGTGTGTGCATGTGTGTGGGGGGTTGCCTATGGATCAGTGATCATGACCTAATAACATTCAATATGAGCAAACAAAGGGTGGTCCCAGTCAGTTAAATAAATATATATATTTAACTTCCAGGCAAGTGATTAATTCATCTTTCTCCATCATAATGAGGTCCAAATTAGCTATAGATCATGTTCTGTGCTATATCTTTTGTGTAAGAAGGTTGTTATCTATAACTTTTAGAAACTCTACTGATGTTTTACTACTGTAAAACTGTAGACTACAGTAGTTCTACTTGCTCTGCAGCATGGCCTTTCTTTCACACATGGTTTAGTCAGTGCTGGGATTTGAAAAGAGAAGCCATGCCACACCAATACTTCTCATCATTGTGTGTTGAAGAAAAGGGCAAAAATGAGGAAATTGGAGCCTACCTACACACCCTTCTCTTCACCTCTATTCAAACCCATATTTTGGGGTGAGATCAAGTATTAAGCTAAATAGATTGATCTCCTCAACTCTGTCACCATAACTTTTTCTAATCCTTTAATCATCCTTCGCTGAACCATCTCCAATTTTTCAATATCATTCTTGAACTGTGGACACCAGCACTGGACGCAGTATTTCAGCAGCAGTCACACCAATGCTAAGTACAGAGGTAAAATCACCCTTTTTCCTACTCAAAATTCCCATTTGCATCCAAGGTTTGTATTAACTCTTCTGGTTACAGCATCACACCGGGAGCTCATATTCAGCTGATTATCCACCATTATACCCAAATCTCTTTTCAGAGTCACTGCTTCCCAGGATAGAGTCCCTCTTTGGGTTAGTATGGCCTACATTCTTCTTTCCGTCATGTATACATTTAGCCATAGTAAAATGCATATTGTTTGCTTGTGCCCAGATTACCAAGTGATCCTGATCACTCTGTATCAGTGACCTGTCCTCTTCATTACTTATGACTCCCCCAATTTTTGAGTCATGTGCAAATTTTATCAGTGATGGTTTTATGTTTTCTTCCAGGAAATTAATAAAGTGTTAAATAGTATAGGGACAAGAACCAATTCCTGCAGAATCCCATTCGAAACACACCCATTCAAGTATTATTCTCTGCTTACAATTACATTTTGAGACCTAACCATTATTAGCCAGTTTTTAATCTATTTAATGTGTGCCATGTTAATTTTATCTTTCTAGTTTTTTTTAATCAAAATATGATAAAGTACAGAGTCAAATGACTTACAGAAGTCTAATTCTGATCCTTGCAGATGCTATCCTGGCTCACTGTAATACTGTAAACTGGAATTTCTTTATGTGCTCTTCTTACTGCTTTCCCCTACCCACCTTTTCTTTAACTTTTCTTCCTTGTTGCACTATACAGTGAACAATAATTAACATAACGACCTCGGCATAGGGCATTTCCTGAGGATTACTGACCAGCTGGGCGGGAGCTGATGGCTTGAGGTGCAGCTGTGGTCTATAAACCCCAGCTGGCCATTAATCCTGAGGAAATGCACTGTGCTGAGTTTGTTATTACTCATACAAAATAGTTTTTACATCTTTTTAAAGTACCTTTGAAAGGAGAGTTTTCTATTTTCTTATCCAGTTCTGTGCATGTGACACTGATGCTTTCCTCACTTTGCACGTGTGTACGAAGCACTGTCGAGCATAAATTTTCAATTGCATTAGCCAACCAGATTATGCAAGTTTTTTTCCATAGTTGTTTAATTCATAATAGGTCTCTCAGACTGTCTCCCTCATTGCAAAATACTTTTTATTTTTACTAAAATATGTATCTGCGTCTCCTGATAAATTTGAAATTGTGCAAATACGATAAATAAAAGTAAACTTTGTTATATTACAGAATGCTAGAAGTGTCATGAGAATCTAACACCTGTATTTTCAGTGGAAATAATTTGCATTCAGTAAAAACAAACATAGTTGTTTACCCACAATTGGTGGTTGGTTTTCCCTTATTGCCTAGTATAAACTCATCATAGTGTATCTTCAGCATAGTTTATCTTTCTGTAGGTGAGCACCTACCTGAGTTAGGAACCTAAGTAGTGTTTTCAAAACTGATTTAGGAAGTTAGGTACTAAAAAGAGTCTTAACTCACTTCTGATACAGTTTTCAAATTCTCTTATCTTGGCCAAATCAAAATCATTATCCAACGGAACTAATTTGTGCATTTCTTCTATTGCGGAGTGTGGCAGGCCTGGTACCACACCACCCCTTTGTGGCAGCGGTGGGATGGAGTGTCAGAACCTCATCTCTCAAGTTCATGTGCCCATTTTTCTGTGGGCAACCAGTTGCGGCCTAATGGCCTCCTTTCACACAACTTAGCGGCTAGAGTCCAGGTAACTCGCTCCAAGTGTCAGGGCAGTGTGGCCCAACGGCCAGAGTCCATATAAATTGTTCCCCACATTGGAGCAGTGCAGCCTAATGGCCAGAGTCCATACAATCACCATGGTGTGAGGTGGTGGTGGTAGGGGCACCCAGGCCCACCCTCTGCACCGGGCCCCAACCCAGGGCCCTGGTAGTGGCAAGTTCCTCTTGCCACCAGCTCAGTGAGGAACAGAGGTGATAGTAAGCAGGTATGGCCTGGTACGGAGTACCAGTAAAAAAAGGTGCAGTAGTGTACCAGCAAATAAGTGGAGCATTCAGTACTGGCTTACTTTCACCTCTTTTGGCTGCATAACAAAAAGTTCAAACTCAAAGCTAATAAAAGCTTGGGAAGGGAAAACTCACTGTCACATTTGTTTGTTGTTTCTTTCCCTCTCCTCCTCCAGCCAGGCTGCCCAATGCAGCTAGGCTCTGTGTTCCCCCGACCCTCCCACTCAACAGGGGCTGCAGGGGCTCCCCTCTAGCTTGTAGCAGGGAGCAGGGGGACTGGCTGAGCGAGAAGCCTCCCCAGGTAGCCTGCTGCCTGCATAAGAACAGTTTAAATTTAGCTGTTCACCCCGCGGTCTGAACCGCGGGATTAGGGGCTATTTCTGGCACCTTGTTAATTTCACTCATGGTTGTTGGGTGGGGGTGGTGACCAAAGCCGGAAATAGCCCTGAATCCTGCGGTTCAGACTGCGGAGTGAACAGCTAAGTTTAAACTGTTCCTATGCAGGCAGCAGGCTACCTGGGGAGGCTTCTCCCTCAGCCAGTCCCCCTGCTCCCTGCTACAAGCTAGAGGGGAGCCCCTGCAGCCCCTGCTGAGTGCGGGGGTCAGGGGAACGTGGAGCCAAGCCACGTCAGGCAGCCTGGCTGGAGGAGGAGGAGGAGGAGAAAAATGTGACAGTGAGTTTTCAGTTTTTCAGGCTTATTCCAATAGTAAAGTTTTTATTACAGACAGTACTGGTGGTAGTAGTAATAGTAGCTTTATTTTCTATATCTAAGTCATGCAATGGAAGGGATCCATGAAGTATGTAGGAGAGGTGGGTTGCTTGTGTTTGGACTGTAGAGGTAAGAAATGTAACTTACGTCCATCCTAGCCCCGCTCCTTCCATCTGAGGCCCCGCCCCTTACGGGGGGGCAGAGTGGGACCCGTACCGGTAAGAGCTGTATTTTACTTTCACCCCTGGTGGGGATCCACCCACAACATGCCGAGCGTCTGCGTAGCTCTAACACCATTTGCATCTAAGGTTCCCCTGGGTCACTTCCTACCACAAATGCCAGGTTCTCCACTTCAGGGGGGTCCTCCAGTCTGTTCCCCTCCTGTGATGTCCTCCATCTGGGTATCACGGTGCATCCCGGTTTGGCTGGCCTCCAGATCCTGGAGCGCAGGCTGTGCCTCAGGAGCTGCCAGCATATCTCCTTCCCCTCCAGCAGTCCACCCAGACTGAGCAGCTCTGCGGGCTTTTATACCTGTTCTCCAGTTGGAGCATGCCCAGCAGAGCTTCCGGGTCATGGCTTCCTCTGCTAGGAAGGAAGGGTTAACCCCTGTGGTATCAGTGTGGGACCACTCCGCCCCATCACAAGGATTTTTTCCATGCCAAATGACCACTGTTCAGACCCCAGACTTTTGTCTGTATTGTGGTTCAGTACAAGATTACAAGACCTTTTGCAATGGGAAAAGTGTGGTTTTTTCATTCTCATTTTTCAGTCTTTTTTGCTCAAGCCTTCAGAAGAAATCATTTTTGAGCAGAGACCAATCATAGAAAATTTAATTCTTAAATATGAATGTTTCGGAAAGTTATGAGCAACTGAAAATATGTAGTTAGAATGAAAGACGTTTAGTAACTTTTAACTATAGTTATCTCCTGGGCATCCACTGTGATGGGCATCCAAACTATTGAGGTATGCAGGTGCATGCTAGTGCTCATTTAATTTGTTCATTTTTTAAGAAAAAATTGAGTTGTATTGGATTATTTTTGTAAAGCTCCAAAGAATGAATTCAGGGCCCCTTCTGAAGAAAGAATTTTCCTGCCCCTTCTGAAGAAAGAAGGCTAACAAGTTGTGCTCCCATGCAAAGCTCTCAGGGTAACTAAGTAATATTGAGTACGAAATCAGTCTATCACAGAAATCCAATTCATTAAGAATATGAATAATTATAGCCCATGTAATTCCACATGTCACACACATTTACATTTGGCCTGGTTAGTGCTCTGTAGTCTGTGTTTGGAAATTTGAACCATATGGAGCATGATACTTTTAGTTTGTATGAAAATTAACTCTGACATCTAACATGGTTTGTTTTCTAAATCTAACAAGCCTGAATGTTGCAGCTTAAATGTTCCATATGATTTGTTTACAGAAACCCAGTAATATAATTAGAAATTGACTTGAAACAAAATGCTCAATCAAATACTCCCTTTGGGGAAGTTTGGATTTGGATCCAGCTCTGACTTTTCAACCTGGGCCCAACTCTAGGCATAATGAGGTAAATTCTCGGAATGGTGATCTCCCATTTTGTGGTGCAATTTGCACCTGCAAAACTTATTCCCCCATTCTTTTTGCAAGCATTTGCAGTGGAAATCTGAGTACAAACACCTCTATCTGATTTGCCACCGAGCAAAAATATGGTTGTAAATGTGGGTGAAAAATATCTATATCTGAGTGAGCAAATCCAACAGTCTGGGGATTTGGGAATCTCTCAAACTGCTTTGGAGTTTTGCAAACCTTGTTTAAGCTCATAAATGTTTTTTCCTCCTGTAATTTAAACTAACATTTTCCTCAAGGTAGAATCAATTAAAAACATGTTATCCTCACTAAGGGAATGCAGAATTAGACAGGATGCATGGAACAATAATTTCCAGAAAAGCACAGGTGAATGCTCTATATGCACTGTGATGGATCAAATGCTTTCCTCACTTTGACCGTCACCATCTCTTTGTTACTATGCTCCAGCTTTTTCAATTATTTTTTGTTTGACAATTTTGTCCCTGTTTTCAGTGGATCATTTCAGAAACATGAATATGGCATAATCAATATTTATTTCACTGCACTTTCATAGGTTTAAATGAGGGCAGAATGAGGCCCACTGAATGTCAGTTGTGGGGTTTTTGTCTCCCTTCCTTTTCCCTTCTCTTCTTATTTTGTAGTCTCTCTGTATTAATTGTCTCTCTGCCCACTCTCTCCTCCATTTTCACACTGGATTTTTTCCCCCTCTATGCTCCTTTTTTTCAATTTCTCATAAATGTAACATGAATTTGCTAACATTGGAGATCTATTATGAACCTTAAACCTCAAAGCTCCCTGATCAGGTTAAAAAAATAGGCAAAATAAGTTTGCCCATCCAGGAGCTTCATGTTTGTTTCTCTCTGGCATGTTTCTAAGGAATGTACAATATCACACCACCCATTTAGAAAGGAGATGATATTTGATTGCCTTATAGCTCAGGGGTCCTTGCTATCTATGCTACTCAAATCATATACTGAACTCTTGTTAGAGATGTTTTTAGATTAAAATGTTTTTTAGAAGGAGGGGGAGATAGAGGAAAGCAGGAGTCCTAATTCTTCTTTGTGGAAGACAAGATATGACAATACTGATTTTTGTTTTCTGTTTTGTTTAGGCAATAACTTTTGAAGGAGGAAATAAAAATATAGATCCCTCACCTAGATACAAAAATAGGAAAGCGATTTTTTCCCCAGGGCGATGTGTGCATGTGTGTTCTTATGATAAAGCTGTGAAGTTTTTGGCTGCCCTTTTCTGGCTTCTGTTGTTTTCTGGGGGCTCAGTGGGATAGATAGTTTGTGCTGTGACAGGACATGCCAACAAATTGCATCACTTCTGCCTCGGTGGCCGAGGACAATGACATGCCATATGCCAATGGCAAGAAATGAATGGGGCTCATTTACACTGGCACTGGGTGTCTTCAGCCCTGTCAGTCTTCAGAGGCTATCCATGGCAAATTGGAAAGTCGTGCCGGAGCAGCAGCAGCAGGATGAAGAGATGCAGCATGGAAAGCTTCCAGCATTCATAACTTTATGAACGACACTCAGCTTTCAAAGGAAAAAACCCAAACCAGACACTTTATACATGTATCCGATGCTCTGCAACTTAACCTTTCATTCTCAGAAAGAAATAAAATCACCAACTGTTTCTCCCTGTGCATTTGTACCCCAATACAAAAAATCTTTGAGTAAATTCCAGCTGCAAGGAGAAAACAAAAACACAGTAGGTGTCATGCTTCATGCATTCAAAATAGTTTCTCTACTCAAATAGACTGCCACAAAGATTTGCCCCAAAGTTGACCCCAGTGCCTCTGGCTTGCACTCCAGCAACAACAAAACTCATATTTGACCTCTGACCTTCCTGGCAACACATCATTTGTTTCCATGTGTTGAAGCAAGGGATGATGGGTGATGATTAAAGAGCAATGGTTCTGTTGACCTGAGACGCTAATGAGGATGAAATGAGAAGGTCAATGATCATCCTCACATGGCAAACCAAGACAAGTAGCTAATCTGTTGTTAATTGTCCTTTACATTTGTTTTAAGGGCAGCAGCAGAGATAGGTAGCAGTCATATGTCTCCCTTCTTTATAATCGCTGTAATTAGCATCATAATCAGAGTTAGGCACGCCTGGGGAAGCCTGAAACCTGCTTGGCAAGCAGGATCACATTTATTTATTTATTTATTTAATTTGCATGAATTCAGGGCTAGTCAAAGATGCCAGACAGATAAGCCTGGAGACAGAAGGCTTCCATTCATTTACATAACAGGTACAACCCAGGCAGCTACAGTGCAAGCTTCTCTGCCTCTCTCCTTCTCCCAGGGTCTCTAACCTCGCCTGGAGGGGCCACTTCTGTGAATGACATGGTGGTTCAGTCTCCATGGCTATTCACCTCTTAGATTCTCCTGTGAGCCAGTTAGAACCAGTATTGCTCATTTAAGTGATATTGGGAACTGGACTCAGACAATCAAGTCTTTTCACAGGGACCACTGACCAACCACCAAACAAGGATTGGTCACTGTCAGTCTAGGCTGGAGTTCAAATGAAAAACTAGAAAGAAAAGTTCCACTCCTCTCATTTCCAGTCCCTTGAGCCATTCTCACATGTGTGGGTGTGTGCATCCACATTTCCTTGCAGAGTAGCTTTTCTAAAGGTTCCAAAAATTCACAGACATAGAGCAAGTCAATGGGTAAATCTAATTAAGCAATTAATTTGACATTTTGGGGCTCAAAACAAGTCAACCTGTAAACTGTTGATACTTTTGGCATAGCTGGCACTATGAGAGGAAAGAGTGCGTATGCTGGATGTTTTATTGCCCTAATCACACCCTTTTCTATTACTAATTCATTTGATACATTCAGATGCAAAACCCTCAGAAGTGTTTGTTTGGGACCTAATATGTTTGCTTTCTAACACTTTCAGAAGGAAAATATATATTCATTATTGTAAATATTTAAATGAGCTGTTTGTTATTGTTTTGGTGCTTGGTACACACTCCTACTTTCACTTCAACAATTTCAAACAGTTCCTGACATATGACAGTCATATATATATATATCACAAACTCCAGGTTAGGTTTAAAATGAGACTGACACATTTATTTTATCCTTAATCTTGTATTTCACTTCCTCAGCCATGTATTGGCTTCATGCTTAAAGCATTTTCTTTCCCACTACTGCACTGTGGAGTCATTTTGGTGGGATTTCTTTTCGCCTTATTCTCCTCTTCATATCTAATGGGCTCATTCAGGCGGGCAATGAGAAGCAAATCTACTGCCCAAATGGCAATCAGCAAGTAAGCTAAAGCCTGAGAGCTTTAAAGTATTTGTCTAGTGAAGAATTTACTGCAGTGCTAATCATAACACACTCTTTAATTACTAATTTGGATTAAGCAGAAGGGTCAGAGGAACCATCTTGACAATCCTTGCCTATCAATGCCCTTTTCCTGCCAGTTAGTACAGAGACGATTTCAGTGGATACTGCCTCTGGTTCTTACACCTCCACTGCCACTTGCCTTCACCCTGTCTTATACAGCACATTAGTCACAAGTTACACGCCACATATGGCCATTGGGTTCAACGCCGCACCTTCTCAGGTATGAGTAAAACTGATTTATAGACTAGAAGAGAATCTGGGCTAGCAATCAAAAACAACACTTACCTTTTTCTACTGTTTTGAATGGAAGTTTTGAAATGGATCTGTTTTTCTGTAAGCCTTTGGTACAACTCGAATAGCCATTGTAATTATGTGATTTGTGGTAGTCAAAGCCAAACAAAAGCAGAATTCCAGACTAAATGAGATGAACAGCTGTTCTGCTTCTATTGTGCACATGGACGACGATGAGTTAAAATACTATATGGTTGAAATTGGGGATCTGATCTCAGTAGGTTAGGTGTATATGTTACAAAATGAATGACATTCCTTACACTTTCCACACCAAAAAAAGTGCTTTTTACAATAAAATCTGTAATCATCTATCACAAAAATTTACATTCAGTCTTCCACTATAACCTGCTGGACAAATTCTGTTCTCAGTTACATTTGGTGTAAACACAGAGTAACTGCATTGGCTGCAATTGAGTTATTTTGGATTTATGCCAGTATAACTCACAGCAGAATGTGGTTCACTATTTTCACATAAATTCTACTTTCTAGCTGAAATTTCCCAGACTTGGACTCAGTCCACAGATGATTTTTATTTTATTTTATTTTATTTTGGAAACTCTGTTCAGCCACTTCTTGCGTTATGGGAGAATTTTTAAAAAATGATTTTTTCAGCTTTAAAAAGCTGCTATTCTCAGGGTTCTGTTGGGATAATGTGGCTGTAGGAGATTTTAATCCATCATTGAATCACGCACAATAAAACCTTCTTAAAATCCGCCATAATGTCAGCAACCAGAGAAAATTACTGGCATGCCAAGTATGGCAGATCCAAGCATTTTAGAGTCTCTGCAATATTTGCTGCATTCTGCAAATTCTAGATTGTGGTACCTTTACCCACTCTAAGATGTGCTTGACTCCCCCTCTAGTCTCACTGCCTTAAACAGTACCACTAGTGGAGCGATGAACTATCCAACATGAGTACGGTATCATCATCTAGTGCTCTTCTTCTGGCAGTTAACGACATATCTATGCTTCTTACTTTGAATCAGTCCTGGACATCATCTCTGTGTTTGGATAACACTCCGTTTTTCCCTCAATTCATACTAACCACTCAATTCTCCACATGTCACCCTGAGTCACCAAAAAAAATTAATAGGGAGAAGGTTTCATACAAACAAGATGAAGACCCTTTTCACACAATGGACAATGAACCTGTGGAACTCATTGGCATGGGATGTTGTGATGGCCAAAAGTATAAATGGGTTCAAAAAAGAACTGGATAAATTCATGAAGGAAAAGTCCATCAATAGCTATTAACCAAGATGGTCAGGGATGCAACCCCATCTCTAAACCTCTAATTGCTAGAAGCTAAAATGGGAAGAGAGGATTGGATCACCCCAACTGCCATGTTCTGTATGCTCCCCCTGATGATCTGGTAACGGCCACTGTCAGAGAGAGGATACTCTCCTAGATGGATCATTGGTCTCACCAGTATGGCAGATCTTTTGTTTTGACCTTTCCTAGCTATGCCATACTTCTGTATTACTGAATACTTCAAAGACTGAAGTCCACCTTCTGAGTAAAATGTCCTCTTTATCCTAGGCCTCTGATTTCATTATCATTTTCCTTAATTCAGATTTTGCTCTCAAGGCCAGAAATCTTGGAACTGTCTTTGATGCTGTATTTTGTTTTACCTTCCACTTCTACCTTCTCTGCAATTCTGCTGGTCACCACATCTGAAACATTATCAGAATTCATCCTTACTTTTACCCTGCCCCTGTTGAAATCCTTATTTGTGGTGTAGTCACTACCAGTCATACTTATATCATTTTCTCTCTTACGGTCTTCCTAAATCCCACAGTCTGAACTTCAAAAAGTCCAAAATATTGAGATGGGACTAAACACTGTTCTGGGAAATGGGAGCATATCACTCCCATCTTCTGGTTTCATTGGCTTCCTCCCCATCTCCAACTGCAAATCAAAACTTTCCTATTCACTTCCAATGTTCTGCAAAGACTTATCCTATTGTAGTTCTCTGATGTCACATCCACCTAATCGTCTGCCTTTTCACTTTGTTCTTTTAATGTCAGCCTCCTCTCTCACCTCTCACTCTGACTGCATAGTTTGAAGGTTGCTTTTTTCATTTGTGATGCCTCTTGCATGGTGCTCAGCAGTGAGATAGTGTTTCCCTGTGCTAATCAGTTACTGCACAGCTACCTCCTATTCTAAGGTTGAGGGAACTGTGATATCTCAGATACAACTGTTGGCAAATGCTGACATTTTAATGGCAACTTCTGTGCTAAGATTTCTCTCCTTCCCTTTAAGTCATTTTAAAATCACCTTTAAAATCTTCTCTCTCTCTTCAACTTACACTGACTCCAAAAACTGCTTTGTGAAGCCATATAAAAATAAAATGTGTTATATCCAGGTGTGTGCAGACAGGACAAATCTTAAGCCACTTTCAACCCTTGATCTAACCACAAATTATGTGAATCAACCACTTTCTATGTACAATGGAGCTAGGAAAAATGATGCAAAAAAACCCAACAACTCACAAAACATCCTATTTATTCACATTAGTTTGTGAATTTGCATGGGCTGTGTTCATGCCCTGTTTTGTTCACTTTTGACTAATCTTCATTGTTTGAGAATCCACGTCTCTCCTCAAGTGACACTGTAGCAGCTCAAACTACGAGGAGTCCTTGTGGCACCTTAGAGACTAACAAATGTATTTGGGCATAAGCTTTCATGGTTCCACGAAAGCTTATGCCTAAATAAATTTGTTAGTCTCTAAGGTGCCACAAGGACTCCTCGTTGTTTTTGCTGATACAGACTAACACGGCTACCACTCTGAAACCTGTAGCAGCTCAGTCACCTGAGACGCTTGAGAAAATAGCGACTGGTTTAAACAGGAGGGGACTGGCATCAGGGCATTCTTGGTGAGTGGTCCTTGCCTTTGGAGTAGTCTTCCTTCCTTAGCTCCTTTTGGTTCACAAGAGGTCAGATTCCCTGATGTGCTGTTTCCCCTGACTTTCTGATGTAAGATAAATTGGGTAATGCATGGAGCTTATTTCTGGAGCTTGAAGAGATGGACCAGTGAAACTTCTTTGTTGTTGTGGGCAGGCTTTTCAGGTGATCTGATTATCTAATTTTTGGGGAGGTTGTTTGTTTGGAATTATTATTTGTACATGCTTTGATTAACGTTGTGATTTTAATGTTTATACTGTTCCTAAATAAGTATAAATGGATATATATTTGAATAAATAAACAGCACATCTGAATGATCAAATTTTACTGGCAGAAATGTACACAGGCAGCAATTTTTAATGTAATCTGTGTGAGTATTTGTTAGATTTAGATGCTGGAAGTGTTTGGGTGGGAAGTACTTATGTGGTCATCCAATCAGGGAACAGAAACAATGTCATGTTACTCATATGACCAATCACAACTAAAGCTAAAACTTTGAATAGTTGGGATATTCATTAAATAAAAGTGAACAATGAATACCTTTAGAAAAATGATAATCTGCTTGTGAATATCTCACAAGTAGAAAAATAGGCAAAATTTATCTAACAAATCACTTCTTGAGAATTTTTCACTCGAGCCTAATGCAGAGTTACTTCATGTCTTCATACACAAGCAGTAATTTCCTATGAATGTGTGCAAAAATTATAGGCCACATTTTGAAAATATAGGCCATGTTGTAGATACTTATATAATAAATATAAGCATCAGTATGCAAATGAGTATAAAAATACTTCTTCAAGTATTGTTTGTGCATTGTAATCAACAGAATAATGTGTTCAGAATCAAACTACACCTGTTCTATGCCACACATCTCACAGGAAATTATTGCTTAACTTCTGTAACCAGAAGCAGAGACATGTCAGAAGCACATTAAGTAAGTAATCTGCCTGTTTTCTTTGACACAAATCAACTCGATTCTCAAGAACTCGCACTGCAAAATATCACTTTCACACTTTTATTTGACAAGTGGCAGGGTCACAAGTTGTTAAACCTTTTGGCAGGAAACCCACATATTAAAAGAGAATTTGCATCTCATTGGATTTGATCCTACAAATATGATTTTCACAAATTGAAGTTTATTAAATGCTTCCTCGAATCATTGTAAACATTTTTTCATAACACATGGCTAATTTGTAGCATGCATTCTACTTGTAGTCAATCAGTAATCCTCTACGCAACACTGACATGGAAATTAGTATATCTTGCACAAGTTAGACGTTCATTGTAACTCAGTGTTAACTGTGGATTGGTACTGACAATATCCTCTACTCCATGGCATTGTCCTTGGTAATAAGGGCAAAGTTGCGTGCCAGTATAAGGGAATTATTATAGAGACAGTTTTGGTAGAAGAGTTTTAAAGCCCAATCAAACTTCCAATGACTTCCCTGGGAATTGGACTGGATCCCTAATGAATAAGTAGATTTTGTATTCAACATTTAGCTACATCTAATTGTTACTTAATAGCTATAGTGAGACAGTACTCACTGTTTTTCTTTGGTTGTATATGGACACTTGTCACATATATATATAATTCAAGATTTACTGAAAATTCATTACTAATATAGAAAATAAGTAATTTCACTGGAATTATTCATTCAGGTCCAGAACTAAATAAATAACAAAGACTAGAAAATTCATTTATTCATTACAGTTTTACAGATTTTAAAATGTCACCCCATTGCTGTTTTCATAAACTAAGCCCATAGTTTGGATTCTTGAGGCTGGACATAATTATTTGAGTGACTTTTATCTGTTGTTGTTGTTAGCTCTAGGTAAACCTGATGAGCTATAGATGCTGCCTACAGACTGACATCATGATGCATAGATAGAACAGAGATGTTTGGTCAGATTCTCTCAGACTGATGCTGCAATGTACAAAGAGCATTTGATCCTAGCAGCCTGAAGCACTGGACCCTGAAGCGATTCACTTGAGGGAGGGCAGGCAGACCCCTTGATAGCTGACATCCACTGAATTTTCCATAAAGAGAGGATAGTTTGAATCTATGTCCAGTGTCTCCATAGCACATCCCTTAACTCCCCTACTCATGCACAGGGGCGGCTCTAGGCATTTTGCCGCCCCAAGCATGGCAGGCAGGCTGCCTTCGGCGGCTTGCCTGCGGAGGGTCCGCTGATCCCGCGGCTCCGGCGGACCTCCCGCAGCCGAAGGCAGCCTGCCTGCCACCCTCGCGATGCCGGCAGAGCGCCCCCTGCAGCTTGCCGCCCCAAGCATGCGCTTGGCGTGCTGGGACCTGGAGCCGCCCCTGCTCATGCACTATCCTCATTCAGAGCACCCCATTTTCAGTGTTGCCAGCTGCAGGCACACCAGTGCAGAGAAGGCTGCAGGCACTGTGAGTCTTTGCAACCTGGCTATAGCAGACTTTTTAATGCAGGGCAATCTCTGCCATGGTGTCTGTTGGCCAAATCAGGAGCCAACCCTGGGTGAATTTGACCCACTATGAATAAATTGATCTCACATGAGTATCTCATTCAGATAACACAAGAAAAGCCTGCTTCAATAATTCAACACATTAAAAGCCAGAGGTTTGATCTCTTTAAATTGCACTGGACAAGCATAACATAGCTAATGAAAGTCCACTCACCTGGCCTAGAACATATGGTACATATTAATTAATAATGTATGAGGTTTCTAGATGTTTTATGTTTTCAAATCATAGTACAAATGTTAATGTATCCTCTCACACTGTTCCTCTCCTGGAAGCCAGGCACCTGTCCTAAGACTTGTAGATCAGGGCATGCCAGGAAGGGAGGATGGCTGAAAAGAACAAGTTCATTTTAATATCTTTGTCCAAATGTTAAGCCTCTATAGCACCCTTTTAGCAAATCTTTCCCAGAGTGCTGAGTTTGAGTGTCAATAACCCAATAACAAGCAGGAGTGTATGACCAATAAAACATAACTTGTAATCATAACCAGAAAGGGAAAGAAATGAGGAGATACTGGTGCATTGTATTTTGAAGACATTTATCACCCTGGTATCTAAGAGTCTGATCCAAAGCCCATTGAATTTGATAGGAACCTTTCCATTGACTTAAATGTGCTTTGGATCAGACTCTAAATGCCACCCTGTTTTGGTCAGTGTACATTAACAAGTTAGAAAGATATGCCTGCAAATTGCTATAATTATTTACTGAGCATACTTCATGTATGTGGAAAGAAACAAATAGAGAAGCAAAACCAAACAGGGTATGTATTCCATTGGCCAGGTTTTTAAAGGCTATTAATACAACATTTCTTGCCTTTCTGCAGAATGTATATATTTTCCTGCGACAAGCAACTCCATGTGTATGTGTGTTACAAGGTGGACAAAAAGACAGACAATATGGACAATGCCAAAATAGGAAAATAAGTTACATATGCAAAAATAGCTTTAGATTAGCTTCTTCACTCTGGGGAGGAAAAATATGGGCGCATGGTTGTTCTCTTAAACGTCACAGCACAGTATTTTTTAAACACTGCATGTATGATCTCTCCCTGTCATCCTCTCTCTTCACTTCCCTCCTCGTAAGTATCTTCAAACTGCTCTCCTATTTTCCCCTTGTTTTCTTCTGAAACTGGCTATGAGATCTGGCAGACTGTCCTTCCATCAGTGAACAGAGTCTTGTGTACCATTAATCGGGTCAGCCAATCAGAATGCTGGGATTTGCATATTGTACAGACACACTTAATCAGGTCTACTATACAGTTAATCATGTGTACATTAATAGTTATGGGGGTTAACCATTTAAGACGCTAACTCTGTGTTCTGATTGGCTATGTTTCCTACCTGTTAACTTTCCCTGTTTTCCTTTTGTTTTTATTCCCGCCACCAACATTTTTCACTGTTCAAAATGTTTCTGGAAGGTTGTCTGCGTAATTGAGAATTAGTCTTTAAATAATAGAAAGAAATCATATGTGATTTCAAAAGTAACTCCTTTATATATACATTTCTCTAAAAATAAGGCTACTTGAAAGGAAAGTGCATTACTTTTTTTCCTCAATAACGATCCTTGATTTCAAGGTTGGTGAATACAAATTACAGTTTAATCACCAAATATGTTCATCATGGGGTTAGATTTTGAATTTGTAAACTAACTTTTAATAGCAAGGGATTTGTTTTATATTTATTTTTGGCAGTCGAAAGCAAAACACAAGAATAAGATTGTTGGACTATTCACCATAAAGTATTAGAGTAAAAACGAGCAGCAGCCAAAAGTAATCCCTCTAGTCATCTTGTAATTGAGTGTTTGCATATAGTCGGGGCTATCAGTGGTGAACAACACGGAAGGTTCCAGTCAGAGTGAAGGGTGGAGAAGCAGGGGAAGGGGGGAGGAATGAGAGAAACAGAAAAAATGAGCCTGCCAGTGGTTAATTGAGCATATAGATTCCTAATGTGTCAGGCACTGCCCTCTCAGATGAAGGATGATACTTTTTAGGACGCATCTTCCTTTGTTACCATTTTAAGACTAATGAAGCCTGCAATTCATGAACCTGATGCTGGACACTTACAGCCAGGGACATCAGCACCTCTGAAGAACATAAATTTGTATTTAGAGGTTTTAGATATGTTCATATGTGGACATATAGTATTGATCTGTAGTAGAAGTATCCTTTAAATGAGTGTGTGTGTAGATAATATTCCAGACAAAAGCAGTTTTCAAATACAAACTGTGTTACCAACATCTACCCATTCTTCAGCTAACTTTTATAATCAGGCAATCCTGTGTTTGCCAGAACATTTTTGCACTTTTTTAGTGAACCAGGCCTGTTTACTTTTATAGTCTCGAAACATCAAGGATCCATTATACAAAAGTTTTTGGTTTTTTTTTTCTCCTGCCTTCAGGTCACTCGTTAATGAGCTGAGCACCAAGAAAGGATGGAATCTATTACAACGGGATATGGGCAGGAAGTTTTTCTTTATGGTTTCATAGATTTACGAAAGCAAGAGAGAAAGAGAAGTGATGATTATCAACCGTCCATTCAGATACTGTTCCTTGGAGATTGATGACTGCAGCTTGGACTTGATCAGATAGGAGTTGGGTTCCAATTGAAGGAGTGACTGGACCCTCTCTGGCCCCTGGCCTGTATAATCTCTGACCTTCCTAACCTCTGCAGGGCTTCCTTTATGAGAGTTCCCGGCCAGATGGTCAAGTCATCAAAGCTTTATGAGCACAAACTCCTTTTACCACTTCACAGTTTCTTCCATCCAAAAAGCAGAAAGGGTGGAAGTGTGAGGAAAAGAGGCTAGAAGGTGTTAAAGATAAAAGCAAGACACAGAGGTACCTTCCTGCTGGATTCCTTGCATGTTAGTATGATGTGTGTGAGTATGATGCTTGCTGTCCATGTATATTATATACAATTTTGAATTCCCAACTAGCATTGCGCATATCAGCAATGCTACCAGCATATGATATATTCTCCAGTGTGAATAGTTTATATGAAAAGCACAGAATTACTTCCTCTAGATGCAGTAAGCACTTGTTTACTATACTTCAGAAATTAAATATCATTCTTCTACATATTCTTTAAAAAAATCTTTTCTCTCATTATTTTTGCCAGTTTTCATCTATTATTTCTCTGTGAGTTAAAAACTGCAAAAGATCACTGCCTCTGATTTAAAAGAGCTGATTTGTAACAGCAGAGAGTGTTACCTACCTTCTCTGCCAATAGGTGACTTAAATTACATCAGGCCTAAGCACAGAAAAGTGACCTTGTTAACTTTATGAGAACTACTCTCCAGTTTCCACCTGCTTCCTGTGGAAAAAGCCTCACTTACGAGGAAGTCAATTTTCAAGCGATCCTTCAGGAGGACAGTTAACTCAGTCACCAATTCCTGGATTTGAGGGTTACACTTTTCCAATTAAAGAACACACAGAGAACAGCAAAACCTGTAAAACTGCAACATTACTAAGACATGTTATAACAATTCTTTGATGTACAGAGCTAATTTTAGAGCCTTTGAAATCAATTCCTATCACTAGCAGGTAAAGTCAAAAATAGAAGACCCATGAATCTGGGTGAGGTCAGACTCCTTTACAGGTTCAGGTTGATTGGTTTGCAATAAAACCACTGAGATCTGCTAGTTTTTAATGAGCTTTTCTCTGAAGAGGTGAACTTGTACTTTCACTGGGAGGGTGCATTCCATGTGTCTGTCACAAAAGTTACTTCCAGGACTGGCTGTTCACCTACATTAAAAATCCTCACGAGGGTTCATTGCTGTTAACCATAAAAAGAAACAAAATATTTCATACTGGCTCATGGATTGTTCACATACTTGGGGCAGATCCTCAGCTGGTGCAAGTTGACAAGTCAGTTGACTTCAACTGCAGTCAGTGGCACTATGACCAGTTAAGAGTCTACCCCATGGCTGGGAAGAGGGAGAGGCTTAAATACTCAGGGTTTTTTTGGCAAAGCAGGGATGACGGGTATTTTCAGAAGCAGCACCAATGACCTGCTGTGCCATAGAGGTGGTAGTCCGCTAGGAGAGTTTGAATGAAAAACCTTTGTCAGAAGTACATTCAAGAAGGTTAAAGAGTTCCTTACAAGAGTATAGTCCCAACACACAAATATCAGCCACATATGTGGGTTTGGCTTCAACGCTGATTATTATACATATTTGGTTTAGGTTTATGTAGACCCTTAAGACTTATGACTATACTACCATGATCTAATGTAGCTCATTATATTAGAAACTGCTTATAACTTGGGCCATTAATTGCTCCCAGTCATGCATGTATTTTCCTTTGACATCACTGGGAGATGCATAGATGATGAATCAATCAGCATATGTCCTGTGTCAGAGCTGGGCAAATAATTCATAATTCATCATTTACTTTAGCCTTCACAAATGTCTTCCCATCTGAAGTTTGTTTTCCATGAAAATTCTGCAGTATTTGCTAAAAATTATCACTTTTTGCAAATATTCACCATTTGCAAGAACAGTTGCAGAAAACAAACCTAAAAGTGCTGAGAATATATATGGAGTAGATTAAAAAAATAATTGACTGTTTCCAGAATGTATTTTGCAATACTTGCCAAGATCTATCCCTGAGTATTAAAGATACTATAGAAAATTGAATTTTGTTGTTTTACACTAGATATCTTAAAAACTATATGAAGTTCACATTTAAACAATATATTGTTTCTGCTTTGATCAAAACACTGTGGTGAAACTGATTAAGCAAATGTGTTAAAAAAGTATGTAAACATAAATCATGTCCAGTACTTACAGGATAGATATCCGCTCTCTTGCTTTTATGAGCAATTGTCCTTTTCTTCATCTTTTAAAGAAAAGCAAAACACCAACCTGTTCAGTGTAGAATGTACAAAATCAGTAAGGAACTGATTTAGAACGGCAGAACTCAAGAAATTCAGAATTAAGGCTAAAACTCTGTCCTTAACTCACCCTACTGTGCTTAGGTATTATTGCACACATGGTATGAACCCCCCACTGTTCTGAGGCCCCCTGATTAAGTGCTGCAATACTGTACCTACACACAATGTGATGACTTACGGAGAGAATTCCAGCTTTAACTCTGAATATTCCGGTTCATGGAGACTGTTAATATTATTAGAACATAAAGTAGTTGGTTTAATACCTTATATACAGTGCTTAAAGTAAGCAGCAGCTGCCATGGACTGGGTTCCTGCACTTTTTTTTTTTTAGTCACAGTGGAGCACCAGCACTTTTTCTGATTTAAATGAAAGTTTAGTCATTACAGATGATCTAGAAGAAAATTATGCAAAGAGTGAAACAGAAGACTAAAGGGAAATACAATCAGAGAAGGTGAAAACAGTTAATTTGAAAATCTAATCAGACCTGTTCAACGGTGCCCATATCTGCTCTACTGTACGGGGTCGCCTTCTCATTGGGAATGCTGCTTATAGAATAACCACTTATCAAACATTTCTAAAAACTAGCTAAATCCTGGGGATTACATAAAAACAGAATAAGAACTTTAAGATTTGGCCCATTCCTAATATGGGGTTTTATTTTGCCACCTTTACCATGCAGAATACAACCTTGTTCCACCAGTAGACTTATTTTAATAGGACTACTCACGGAGGAAGGAATTACTCAGTGTGAGTGGCAGAATCTAATCAATTATAATGCTATATTTACTGTTGAGTTGTGTACAGGACTGGATTGGCATTTCATAGCAGAAATTCTGGTGAATCCAACAGGTGATGTAGTTTGGTGTTCCACTGCAATGATATTACAAATGCCAGAATTTTCTCTTTTTGGACTAAATAAACCAGATATCTCAAATTTTGTGATTCCCTGCTAGTTTATAAATGGAAGGTCTTTGGAATGGACCAAATTCAGAGGTGATACATAAGGTGGTGTAAGTCACACTGACTTAGACTTCATTAGGGCTATTCAGACCCGCTAGCATTCTGCAAGGGACTCTAAGTGGGTGTAATTTACAAACCAGTACCCCACCCCCAAAAAAAGTGTATGTTAAAGAAGCCCCCAGCTTAGTTTAATGTGCACCTTCTTTCTGTTCCTTGGTTTGTAAGTTACACCCATTCACCCTTCCTTATAGATAAGTAAGAGTGGATCTAAGTAAGTATAATGGGGTCTTGAATAAAACAATATAGCCTCCCTTCAATACTTAAGGTCCAGATCCTGAAGTCCTTGTTCAGTGTGTACTTTTTCCCCATAGACTTCATTAAGAGTTTTTCTGAGGGCTTATCTACATGAATATTGAGTTCTCAGCAAACTGGAGTGTGAATCTATCCCAGACTAGCCTGCCACATAGTAACTGTACATGTAAGCCCTGCTGATGTGGACTAATACTGCATTAGTGTGTTTTAGTCTACTTCCATTTCAAAGCGGGTAGATCAAAGCACACTAACAAACTGTTAGTGCGCATCAACAGGGTTCGCATGGAGACTTAGTGCCTGGCAGGCTAGTGCACAAAAGATTCACACCCCAGCTGGCTGTCAACTAAATGTGCATGTAGACAAGCCCTGAGTAATAATTCAGTAAGGGCTCCAAGATTTGCCACTGCAGGGATTTTATGATGTTCAGTGTTATTTCATTTGAAAACAGTTATCTGATGCTTTTTTTTACATTAGATAAACAGGGAATATTTTTCATTGAGACAATCTCCTTTCCATTGCTTTGCCAGGTAGCCCTGGTGTATCCCGTGCTCCCCATTCAGTTTGGGATTTTTCCTGGAAATGCCTGTTGATCTTTTGGGTAGGTTATTTGAGCTCTCATCACAATGAAACAGTTCCACTTAAATACATAAATGCTGCAAATATCAGGCAAACATTTTCCTGATGATGATTGCTGTCAAATACAGCAATCCCTGTGGGAGTCCTGCACTCACACTGCAGAAGGGTTCTTAATTCATTCTTGGGGATAAAGGGTCTTTCTCGATGAGAGGGAGAGATTTTTGTAAATGTCTTTTTCAAAAAGTCTGACATCTAGGTAACATAAAGAGAAGTAGAAGAAAATGAACTTGGTGATGCTCTTCATATAAAATATGTTAATTTCAAATCCCATTTTTGTAAGATTTTATGTGTAATGAAAATGCAATAGAGCACCAATGAGCACATTTGTGAGAAGAGAGGAAAGCAGGATCAAGATCTTTTGGTGTTATAGAAAATATAAGACAATATAAACCAAAACGAATGTGTTGTTTGTTTGTCTTCAGAAAATATCTGCAGAGTGGGGGCAGGG
Organism: Mauremys mutica; assembly: GCF_020497125.1. Taxonomy (NCBI): domain Eukaryota; kingdom Metazoa; phylum Chordata; order Testudines; family Geoemydidae; genus Mauremys; species Mauremys mutica. The sequence goes on from NC_059073.1 coordinate 105,539,287, forward strand.
GAGGAGTGGGAAGGGGGGTAAAAGAGAAGACTTGAGTTGCACCTGTGGGGTTTTAGTAGGTTTATGGTTCACCAATTTACTCCTACATGGCCTGGATCCTTCACACTGGGATAAATTTCATGTTACAAAGACGAATGGAAATGAAGAGCTGTGTAATTATTAGTTTTGTTGCTAGCAGATCAATCATTTGAGATGAACTACTCACAAAGGTCACGTATGACCTTTCGGTTGGAATTTAACTGGCACCGCAGTTGTGATTTGCTCACAGCAGCAGTCCCCTGCTGGCTGTATTATAACAGTCTTGGCAGCATTAAAAGGCGGGCCTGCATTCCATGTCATTGGGACTCTTATAATTATGACAAATGACTAAATGTGTTATTTTCAGCAAAGCAATGGCAGTCAAAAGGGGTACTTAGAGTTTGTAAGAGGTGATGGCTGGCGTGGCTTTGAAGGCTTTTCCTTTTTTTTGACTTAACACAGACTGAATCATACATGGCCACCCCACTGATAGCTGAGCAGCGTGTGAAACCCATTTCACACGTCTGTGCTGCCTTACAGCTGCGATGCCCTCTTTTCATCCTCAACAAAACCAGAGCCGGTGGCTGCTGCTGCTTTAAAACAGGCACATGGTTTGCTGGGGGAAACTTTACTGGCTTTGTTTTAATCAGGGATGAATGGGAAATCCCAAACACTGAAGTGTATTTTACTGAAGTCTGGGAGGTGGTGGGGGTGAGGGAGAGGGAGGGAAGAGCGGCAGAGAAGGGAACAAAGCCCAAAAGGAAATGTAGTCCAAATGGTGTCTCTGACAGCAGAAAAGTGTCTGTCTGTCCATAACGGCAATTAAGTGGGAACAGTAAAAATGAATGAGAAATATCTATACATGTTTCTGGAAAGTAATCTAGAAAAAACAAACAGCTCACCAGTGTATTATGCCTGCATTTTCTAAATGGTCCAGGAACTCCCATTCATCTCATTGGGAGTCCCAAGAAACTCCCACAGACAATTTTGAAAATAGGCTAGATTTTGAGAATTTAGTATGCAGCAAAATTTCTCTGAAATTTGTGAACAACATTCAGTGCTTCTATGAAACTATAACACGCCATGTAATACATAACAGTGACCTGACTAAACCATTCAAAGTTACTAAGTCAGAGAAGGATGTCTTATGTCATCCTTTTTTTTAACTAGTGGTGGATTGGGTTAAGTGAAAAACCACAGGACAAGCAAGAGACATACAATGGACTTTTACACAGAAGTTAGAGGACCTTGACTTTGCTGATGACATCAACTTGCCATCTCATTCCCACAGAGACATACAAACCAAAACAAATGATCTCCGTGTCTATGCACAATTAGTATGTTTTTGAAATACTGCATAATTTGGGCCACATAGCCTACAAGATATGGCACCGGGAGAAAAGGAGAGAAACCCAAATATATTACGTCAATTTACCAAAGGCCTGGCATGATAAGGAGACCCTTTTTACCACTCCTCTTGCTGCAGACCCCGAGTCAGGCCCCAAGATCCCAATAATGGTAAGAACCAGCTCTATCGAGATGGGGGGAGACACTAAGGGCAAACCAAAACATTCTACTTGGCCAGCTGATAAAGGCATTTGCCCTAGGTGTTTTCAGCCCTTCTGGGACATACCCACTTGATGTACTATCACACTGAGAAGGAACCTGGACATACAGTAAGAGAGACTGCTCGAACCTTACCCAGGAGGATGTGAGACACCATAAAGATCGAACTCCAAACTATGCTGGACCTGGGTGTGATGAAGGGGTCACACGGTGAGTGGTGAAACCCATAGTCCTTATCCCAAAACCTGCCGGCACGATGAAATTCCATAAGGCTAATGAAATTTCGAAGTTTGATGCATACACCATGTGCCTAGGATAGATGAGCTACTGCAACGTCTTTGGGCAGCAAGTTTCATATATACACTTGATCTTACAAAAGGTTATTGGCAGATTCCCTTCACTCCAGAGGGAAGACCATATTTGCCATACCATTAGGACTGTACCACTTTCAGATAATACCGTTTGGGCTGCATGGGGTGGCAGCGACCTTTCAAAGACTAATAGACCAAGTCTTCTTTCTGCATGGGTGATACACCGCTGCTTGTTTAGAAAGCATAGTTATATATAGACAGGATATCAGCCATGTTACCACTGTATTGCAGTTGATCATCAGCGCTGGCCTGTCAACTTGTCTAAGTGAAGGATTGGGAACCACGAAGCCACAGACCTGGGATGTGGGCAGATATGCCCACTTGTGGACAAGGTGCAGGCTTTGGCCAACTACTCAAGGCCCACAAACAAGAAGCAAGTTAGACATTTTCTGGATTTGGCTGGGTATTACAGGTTTTCCATGCTGTAGTTTGCAACTATTGCGGTTCCCCTCATTGACCTGATGGGGGATGGGAAACCATGGAAGGTGCAGTGGTTCGATGCTTGCAGTAAAGCCTTTAGAACATTAAAACACAGCTTATGCTGTGAATTGGTGCTCTTCAAGCCTGAATTTTTCAAAGGAGTTCATACCCCACACCAACACATTGAACGTAGGGCTTGCAGCAGTACTCTCTCAGATCTTCCCAGGAGAGGAACATTGCATATTGTACCTAAGCTGGAAATTATTTCCATGTGAAAATACATACTCAGTAATTGAAAAGGAGGCCCTGGCTGCTAAGTGAGCCATGGATGCCTTACATTATTATCTATTGGAGACCTCCTTTTTGCTGATTGCAGACCACACACCCATCTGGTGGCTGCACACGATCCAAGACATGAACGCGAGGTAATGAATTGCTACCTAGCCCTACAACTGTACAGATTCCAGGTGTTCCAGTGAGCCAATGAGGCCCAGAAATTTCTTTTCTCAGAGCATGGACACTACACCTGACAGGGATACCATGCCCATCACAAAACAAAACTTCCCAGGGTCGTTTTTGAGGGAGAGGGTTTATGATGGGGTGTCTAATCCCCGTGCTGACAGGGAAGGCGCTTGGGAGGCTCTGTATGCTAACATAGCCTTGCCCCTCCAGCCCTGTCAATTGTGAATGGTAGGGAGGAAGCCTTTAAAAGGAGTACGCTGCAGTACACAAGGGGGAAGACCTGAGAAGGAAGAGACTAGAGTAATTTCTGAACAGCAGGAGGAACCCTTATGTCAGAAGCCTTCCAGCTGTGCCAGGAGTTCAGCAGATCCCAAGGGTAAGTCTGATGTGGGAGGGGCTGACTTGGCCACACAGCCATAAGTATTCCAACCAAGCTGCTACCCTGGCACCACTGAAGTACAGACTTTTTTTTTCCCCCTTGTTATTGACTCGGGAGGTGCTTGGTTCATGTTGACCTGAACTTTTGCTTTTCCCCCACCTAGAAGTAAGCAGGCCCACAAAGGCCGGGCCACTACCATGACTAAGAGGCTGTGGCCTATACTAGGCCAGCCCTGTAATGGAAACTGGGCATGACAAGGGACTCCAGAGAGATTCTTTTTACAAGGCCTTAACCTATTCTTGCCCCAAGAGCTTCTAGGGCCTTGTTACACACTGATAATGTCCACAGAGCCCATGGCAGCTTCAAGCAGCATGGTTAATGCCTTGGGAAACAATGCTATCTGATTCGTTGTGCTGTGGACTGTCTCTTCAATGGCTTCACTTAGCCCACCTGAAGTAAAGCAGCTGGCATTTAGCATGATTTGCAAATGGCACAGCAGTGGCTCAGATACATCCTTAACCACGTATGTATTGCAGATGTTGGATTCTGAATTTGCTAGCCTGAAAACAGCAGAGTAGCAGTTGTTGAGGATTCCTGACAGAAGTGACAGGGAGAAAGGAATTGAGTCCTTTGACCCTGACCTCCCTTGTCAGCAGGCTGAGCACTACACTCTCTCTGCTACCACAGCTCTGAAGGCCTGCTATTGGATTCTTCACCCTTCTCCACAGTTGGGGATGCTGGTGAAGAGCTCCTTTCAACTGAAATTAGATGGACACTGCTTCTACATAGCACCTGCCAAAAGTTCTTTAATTCCTATTGCCTACAGCAGCCCTAGATTATTTCCTTTTCAGGGATCTAGTAGTAGAAGAGGAAACACTGGATAATGGACTATTGGCAATGTTCATTGGGGTCAAGTATGGTAATTCGTAGTCTGTCTGTGTAGAGAATGAATCATTTTTATGTACTGCACACAATATATTTAAATACAGGGTGCCAGGTTTTCTATACTGCAGTTCATTTTGTCACACATACATCCCTCAGTAAAAAATATTCTGCTGTGAGGAGGTGATCTAGAGGCAATGAAGTATGCTGCTGTGTGGGATATCTGATAGCAACTACTTACACAGATATTCCCCCACTTCCCACGCCAGCAAGGACTGGGAATATTGTGAAAAGTCCCGATAATACTGTCATCATAAGTGATATTTCATTCCTACGCTGGTTGACATATGTAATAATATTGACAGACTCTAGAAATAAACTGCTGCGGGACATCATGGGTCACATGATTCAAGGCTTTTATGGGGTGGATTTACATGTACTAGTCCAATAGTATTTTCATTACAATGTCTTTCTTTTTCTGGGTTGATTTCCATGACACTCCAAGCAGCAACAATGCCAACAATGGAGGCAGAGGTGGCAATTGTCGAGTTCAAATGCCACAATTCTTGCTTCCCTCTCTCAATTTTTTACTTTTGCTTTATTTTGGGGAGAAGAGAACGGTCGGTATCTCAAAGCTTGTTTTCTCTCTCTCTCTTCTACCTTCTCTTGCACTGAGAAGGAAAGAAGTCTGAAATGCAGTTTTGTTGTAAATAAAACTAAACCATAATATCATGATTTCATTCTATAAGTTACTTGTTTCTGGCCCTCTTTTTTCAGCGCCTGTGTTTGAATTTTCCTATTATTTCTGTGGTTCAAATTTTTGCATACTTTTTGCAAATTTTTGGGCTACATTTTCAATGAGTGCCTTTAGGCTTAGAGATGGTAGAAACCAACACACATTGTTTTTATAGGTTCTAGAATTTAAAGTCTTTTAGAGTAACTCCTAAGAATGATGAGAGAAAAAGAGAGGGATACTTTTAAGTATTTTTAACCTCTAGAAAGTGCTAAATGTGTCATGATCAGCCAGACTTCTCCAAAGTCCCCTTCCTAATTTCAGTATATTCACAATTCTCAGTAAATAGTCTATTAAGTAAATGACAGATAGTTTTTGAGGGGCTTTTTCTTTTGCCAGAGTTTACAGCTGTAGTGAACAGTTTGATGCAGCTCTAATTTCTAGTTATGACATACTGGGAGTGGAGGAGGTTGTCAATTTTGCTTCTCCCTTGGTGAGAGACAGGATGATTTCACACTTTTTGCTGCCAACCATTTCATCCTATTCTCTTGAAAAGCTAAGAATAATCACTAAATATTACTTGATAAACAGATGTGATCAACATTTTGCGAATGGCTACTAACTTACTCAGAAGGATTATTACCCAATTGGCAAAATCTAAAGATACTGGCCCAGTTTCAGAAAAGTATACTACTGTATGTTTTGTATCTAGGAAGCTCACTGCACTTTGCCCTAGTCTGTTTCTATACTGGGGAAAATTACCTATAGTAATGCAAATGTGCACTTCTCTCTTTTCCTCTAATTCCACATCCTTCTTTTCTGCTTAATCAATTACAGAAAGAACAAGATCAGGAAAAGAGCAAGGATCTTAAATGAATAAAATTGCACAAACAAAAAGACAACTGCTAGACAGCTTTCAGGGTACCTCTTAATTGAGAAGATGTGACCTTTAATATTAAAACAGAATTTGGAGTGTATGATGGAGCACAGAAGTTTTGTTTTCTAAAGCAAACAGATACAGGGATCAGTTATTGGCACTAACAACTGGCTTTAATTCCCTTTAATCATGGAGGGCCAAAAGCTGAAACCTATAAAGAGGATGCGTGAAGTGGACCAGCTGTCCAGGCCTTTTAAGCCATCTGTACCAGCATCTTCCCCCATTTGTCCTGGTGATTATTGCTTGATTGATGACCTGGTGTGTGCAAAGTGACCACCTGAAAGCTCTGCAGGCTCTAAGAGCGTGGTCAGTGCATATTTGACCCTTAGAGGGCATGGATCAAATATCAGGGTTATATGCATTTCAAAAACTTTGTTTTGATACTTGAAGGGGAAAAAAATTATTCACACTAGGGGGGACGAAGGAGATTAAATATTTATGCTTGAGAGCATCTCTGAAAGGATCTCAAGTGACTGCTGTCACCAGCCTCCTGGTCAACTCTTCTTAGCCTCAGTCCCTTCGTCTTTTCATCTCAGAAGGGTAAAATATATATTCTTTTGAAGAAGAATAGCAGAAAGGCTTTTTGTAGCAGCCTGTGAAGGGATTTTCAGTGAGTGGCCCCTTCTGAAGAAGGAAAGGGGGTTTCCTGAGAAGTGGGTTTTCCACACTGTAACCTGACTCAACAGGACTCTGAGCTGGCTAATAATTAGCCAGAAACACAGGACAAAGGTTTCATTTGCTGGAATTTCATACATGGTGGCTTAAATAATAGAGACTCCAGGGCCTTTGACCTCAGGGAAGAAATTAGAGGGAGAAAACTGGGAAATTTTTACTTCTTTCCTATATAATAACATTAAATTTTTTTATTTCCAAGACCCTGTTTTCTTGATCAAGTTATGTGGATCAAATGGAAAAGATTTAGGAAAGTCTATAAACTTTTTCCTATATTTTATATTGTCTAAAATATAAATAAAATCACTCATCATGTTATATTATATAAAAATCACCCTTCAAATATGTGCAGCCTTTGGACACAAGAATAGTCCACAAAACAGAGTCTGTTCATTTTCTTACTATATTTTCTTAGTAAGAAACACACAATAATGTACCTGTTCCTGTCGACTACTCCACACACACCTTTAGAACCGCTTTGAATTACCACTAGGCCACACATTTTTTTTTCTTAAAATGTCCTCTAATATAATCAAATTTAAATGATTGTAAAAATAATTTTCAAAGACAGGCTGTTTATCTTAATGAAAACATTAGTCTTATTTTAATTTATATTTTATTTGGTGTGTGTGTGTGTCCCCAAAAAAGAAGAGGAGAACACTAAAAGAACACAAAGTAAAGGAATGGGAAGAGAGAGGAAATAAAGGAAGGAAGTGGATTCAGAGGGGAAATTAGTGCAACATGTTAGTTTCCATCCGCTAGCAATTAACATGAGTCTTATTGTACCACAAATTGTATTTAAATAATTTCATAGCTTTTCATTATTACTTTGTATTTATTTTTTTAAAACAAACAGAGCACAGTAGCATCTAATAGTCAAACAGACAATTATATGTCATGTTTATAATACATCATTCTAAGCTTTCAGAATATATATTTTTTAAATATGGCTTGTGTGGAAATGAGAAAAGCGGCCACCAGCAGATGGATTGCCGATTTAAATTAACTTATATCGACTATGTGAAACTAATAAAATAAACTCATATGAAATTGCAATTGATGCCAAATAGGGATGAATTCTGGTGCCATTACCTTGTTCTGCAAGGAGTCCCACTGAAACCGATGGAGCTACTTGTGGAGTAAAGTAAAACACAATAGCTAAAATTCATCCCTCTTGTGAAGGGCCCACACAAGACATTCTGCTTCACTTTTGCCCTCATACCCCTCAAAAGGCAGGTGAGGAGCAGAGGAAGGTCAGCAGGCTGAGTGGTTGCAGGGGGATGCCCATGCCTTGCACACTGTGGAATTAGTATGTATGTTAGAAATTCATTTTGGTTTAGGGGAAGGGCTACAGTGAATGTTTATATGGATCCAGTGACCCCAATACCCTCACAAAGGGACCACGGAAGCCACCTCACCCCCTTAGCTAGAGTGGCATATGGTTGGGGGTAAATTTCACCTTGCCTGCATAGGAATACTTGGGCTTTCTGCAGGAGGAGGAAATTTCACCCAGCATGAATGGAGGGGGAGGGGAATCCCATAATAACCTGAATAATAAGATTTCTTGGAGTTTAACAGCCCTACAACAGTGTAATAGTTTCTAAGGGGGCCAATACTTTATGATGTCTGTGCTGTTTATGTTATGCTTTTGCTTGGCACTCAGACTTCATTCTATAACTTTCATCAGAGCTAGCTGCATGCTATTATTTCACTGAGTTGGAGAAGAGTGTTTTAAATATGTGTGAAGATGAGACACTGGGATTGGGATTGAATTAAATTTTGGATACTCCCATTCTTCATTAGTGGGATTTGGAAAATGTTTTAAAAAATAATTATCTTGCAGCTTTTCTCCTCTTATAAAATAGCAACTATGTAATCCTGCTGGAAGTCAAGCATTTCAATCTGGTAAGGAGGGCTGTCTCAGGCTGGCAAAAGCCCTGGCAGTGTGACTCCACTGGATATGCAGAGTTGGGGATACAGAAGGCGGAGTGCTGGAATTCCTGCCCCCAGCATATCTGGGCTCTGGGGGCAAAGTAGATGATCATAACAGATTTGTAGATTTTAAGGCCAGAAAAGATCATTGTCATACTCTAATCTGGTATCCTGCATAACACAGGCAATAGAACCTCACCCAGTAATTTCTGCATCAAGTTGATACATTCCGGTTGAGGTGGGGGTTCTGGAACAATTTGTATAGTGGGGTGGCTGAAAGCCAAACTGTAAAACCCGTATATGATGGAAACCACTTCAAGCTGGGGGTGAGTGGCAGCACCCCCAACACCTCTAGTTCCAGCACCTCTATGTTGAGGTAGATCATATAGCCTGGAGAGGTATCCAGGCTAAATTTAAAGACTCCAAGTGATGGAGAATCTACTACATCCCTAGGTAAGTTATTCCAATGGTTATTCACTCTCACTGTTAAAAATTTGCACTCTATTTCTAGTCTGAATTTGTCTAGCTTCAGCTTTCAACCCCTGAATCTTGCTATATCTTTTTTCGGCTAGCTTAGAGAGCTGTCTACTATCAGAAATCTCTTCCTCAGATAGATACTGTTAGACTATGATGCAGTCATCCTCTCTTGAATAAACTAAATAAATTGGGCTTCTTTAGTCTCTCACTATAAGGCATGTTTTCCAGATCTTGAATCCAGATTTTTGTCGCTTTTTTCTTACTCTTTCCACTTTTTCAACATTCTCTGTGTAGATACCAGAACCAGACAGAGTATCCCAATAATAATCTAACTAATGTTGTATACAGAGGTAATACCACTTCCCTTCTTCTATTTAACATTCATATTCCTTTTGTATAGTGCTCATCTTTTTACCTGTATCATGTGGCACTAAGTCAAACGTCTTCAAGTTTATTATGTTTATACACTTACCTTTATCAACCAACCTTGTAATCTCATAAAAAATAAGTCAAGTCTGATAAGCTCTATTTTTCATAAAGCCATACTGGGTGGCATCAATTGTGCTACCATCCTTTAATTCTTTACTGCTGTGTCTCATATAAGCTTTTCCTTGATATTACCTAGGACTGATGTCAAGGTAATTGGGCTACAGTTATTCCAATTACCCCATTTACCCCTTTTAAATATTGACACATTAGCTTTTTTCCACTTCTCTGGAACTTCCCCAGTGTTCCAAGATTTTTTAAAAAAAAAAATATTAGTAGTTCAAAGAGCTCTTCAGCTGATTCTTTTAATACCCTAGGGTGAAAGTGTTCTAGTCCTGCTTATTTAAAAAAGTTTAATTTTAATAGTTGCTATTTAACATTCTCCCTAGTTAGTAATGGAATAGAAAGTATTTCCATCACTGTAAGATTTGAATACATGATCCTGCTACTTTCCAAATACAGGACAGAAATATGTATTGAATACTTCTGCCTTTTCTGCATCATGATTGAAAGTATTATTGTCCTTACCTAGTATTGAACCTATATCAGTCTTAGTTTATCATTTGTTCCTGCTATATTTAAGGAATTCTTTATTTTCCTTCACCCTCCTGACTACAGATTTTTCATTGATACTGTTAGCTTCCATTATCAATTGTCTGAATTTCATAACTGCCAATTTGCACTGATTGCTATCAGTTTCCACATTTTTCCATTCGCTACATATTGTGATTTTATTTCAATCTGCTACTTTCACTCCCCTCTCTTAACCAAGATTATTTTTTAAACCAAAAGTAGCTTTCTTACAAGACTACAGAATTGTGGTGTTTGGGGCATCTAAAAAAGCATTCTTATGCAACCTCTAATTAACATTCAGATTTTTTACTTCCAGTCAGTTTTGCTCATGACACTTTTCATTTCTGGAAAATTGGCCCTTTTAAAGCACCAGAACCACATATTAGCAGTCAGGATTATATTCTGTTTACATAGTCATCCTGTTTGGCTTTAAAATCTAAAATCTATTATACCATTGGCCATTCCATGGGTAAGGGGATGAGGCCTGCCTCCCCACAAAGGAAAAATCCAATAAAAAGTTCAAGAGGGCATTCTCATGGAACTTTGCACATTCATATCTTTTCATGTGGGTACGTCTATGCTAAGAGGTCATCCAGGCCATTGGGTTCAGTAAATGTGCACAAATCCAATCTATATAGATCAGGACAAGTGACAGTACCTCAAATAATGTAGCTCCTTTATCTAGTTCCTTTTCATTTCTTCCCTACCTCAAACATTTTAGGCATTATTTGTAAGTAGATAAAAACACCCACACATTTCCTCTTAAGCAGTAATGAGTTTTGTGCATAGATCGCCTATAAACTGCTTTTTAAATATACACTTTCCTTGGCCTTCAGGCATTTGTTTCTTTAGATTTTTAATTTATGGTGTATCCAGTTGTATTAAATCACGACTTTATTTGACATGATCCATCATAAATGTTGAACTCCTTTAACAGGAATGTTTGTGCTATGATAAATGTGGATAATCAGTTTTAAAATGAAAAAGAATGAACCAAGGTGTATTCTTATGACTATTTAAAAATTATTAGCATTGTTCATCTCGCTTACAGACAGGTCAATTTGTGCTTGGTCATATAAAAATAAAATTATAGCACACAAAAAAATAGTAACACATTAGGTTTTACTCCTTTCTAAGAGGAGTGCATAATAAATTAATGTATTAAGAAGATAGTATAGTATACCAGACTTGATAACTTCTGCAGCTGTAAAATTCCAAGTGTGCTTGCTAAAGAAGATGTAGGTTTATTATGCTTGTCATGGAGTCTAATACAACAGATTGTGTTTGAACTAGACCTTGTATTTATGGACACCTGAAGTTAAAAAAAGCATTTGTCTTTTCGATAATCAGGGCCCAAAGGCCCAAACCATATGATGATTTGCAAATGAAAATGCTAATGTGTTTGTCAGGTTTAGCTGAAAGTGATCACCACTTCAGACTTTGATACAGAAAACCTTGTTGTTTTATTTTAACATTATACTGGCAGCTCAGCTGATTGTCAGTAGGAAAGAAACTCTTTCATTTCTAGATTATTGATCTAAATATGGACCAGGTCTGAAATGACCACAAACATTAACCATTTGTTTAGCAGTAGAACGCTGCTTTTATGGGGTGAGGATGTGACCATAAAACAAGACATTTTATCCAGAGTATCTAGGATAAAATTATTAGGTTTGGGAGAGCTTTTATCAACACAATTGCCCCAGAATTCTCCCTTTATGTCTCCTGATGACTGTTCAGTGCCTTACATAAAATGTGTCAATGTTCTTTCCACACAGTGGACAAGCATTTCTATCACAACAGTCACCATGATTCTAAACTGGTACCAGACTACTACTATTCATCAGGGAAACCAAGAACTGAATATATAAGGAGACTTTCATTCCTAGAGGTGTTCCCTCCAGAACAGCACTGAGGGAACGGCATATTGGCAGAGTAGTAAGAGGAAACTGAGTGGTGATTGTCCTTGCTCTGTGAATTAATAAATTAATAAATAAATAAATAAATAAATAAGTTCAAGTTCTGGTACTGTCAATCTGGCTTGAACATACCATGTTCTGGCATAAACTATCCAGTTATATATGAAAACTGGCCTACAAATTTACAGCTAGAGAATGGTAAAATTTTAGCCTCATTGAATGCTTTTAATAGTCTTTAATTACATGATCAAATGCTACTTTTTCTGTAGGACCACTACCTCTTTTCAATTCCCTCATTTACTAAACAACCTTGCTTTATTCGCCATCCAACCTGTGCACTGAATGAGGCACGGATCCTGTGGAAAAAACACTACATATTTTGTAGTGAATAATTTTATTCTGCACGTTTTCTAAATGTACTTACTGTTTTCCATATACTAAATACAATAATAATAAATCTTTGAGCATTGCAGCATCCTGAAGATCCCAAATTATTTTACATCTTCAATGTAGGGCATTCTTTACCCACCAGTGAAGTTAATTAATTCTGAGTGGAATATATTAACAATACTGAAGAACAGGTTTTAGGAAGTGAAGAATAACGTCTACATTTGAAACTACAGAGGGAATTTTGGTGGGTACAATGTAATCACCCAAATTGGAATTTGTCCAGGACACCAGGATTAACACTCCTACTCATACTACAAGTGCCTTGAGAATTAATCTTCTTTTAATTTAGATTTCATCCAGAAGATGGAAAGTTCTGCAACATAATGTCACTTAGCACTCTACTGGTACATTACACAAAACTTGCTTGAAGAAAAGAGTGCTACCTAATAAATCATCAGCACCTCTTCCTGAAGCATCCAGCCGTTTCTTGGTGGTCAGTCGTAAAAGTATTGACCAACACTAAACCTGCTTAGTGAATGAAATGATGAGAGCATAGACCAAGGCAGGATGGGTGGAGGCCAAAATCTTTCATACCACTTTTTCTTAGTTACTCTCTTTAAACAAATAAACTTAAAATAGAAAAGCCTTGTCTGTAAAAACAAATTATTGACCACAGTGAATACTATATGGCAATACCAAGACTATGGATACACGTGAAACTGGAAGTGTGATTCTCAGCTCCATAGATATATTCATGCTAGCTTTCATTGACCTAGAGTGCTCAGAATAGTAGTATATCACAGTAGTATGAGAAGTGGTATGTGATGGGATAGGCTGCCTGTGCGACTGTGGCTACACTACTATTTTTAGTGCACAAATGTCAATGTAAGTGTCCTCAATAGGGCCGGGATTTCAACCAAATGTTTAAAAGGCTGAATACTTCTAATAGGACTATATATTTTTAAATGACCTCTAGCATTTGTGCACGCAAGCCAACATATGAGTGCACAATCTACATAGTGCATGCAAATGGACATTTGTGTAAATGAGTCTTATGCATCCAAATGTGTGCATGCTAATTTTGAATTTGCATTTTGAGTTTAAGACAGTGGCTTTGAAAATATGGCTCTTGATATGACAGTAAAAAAGAGCAGCTATTTATCTCCATAATAATGTTCAAAGGGGCCAGAATAGTCTTGTCTGGAAGTCCCTGCTCAGCAGAAACAAGCACAATCCAGTGTATGAAAAGGGAAAAATTGAGGGAGGACAAGGGTTACTGCAGCCTTGGGGCTGCATTGTTGGGTGTGAAGCAGTACCCTGACTCTCTTTGACCTCCTGGGGGAATCATTTTCCCATTCTCTTCCACTTCCCTGAGACCTTACGAGCACATGGGGTCTGAGATCTGGCTTTGTGCTGGTTCCCAGGATGTGGCCTATATTCTGGAAGATGGAGTGGGGTTTAACCTTCCTGGAAAAAATATATTTAATATTTTAATCATTAGAATAATAGAATATCCGGGTTGGAAGGGACATCAGGAGGTCATCTAGTCCAACCTCCTGCTCAAAGCAGGACCAATTCCCAACGAAATCATCCCAGCCAGGGCTTTGTCAAGCCTGACCTTAAAAACCTCTAAGGAAGGAGATTCCACCACCTCCCCAGGTAACCCATTCCAGCCCTTCACCATCCTCCTTGTGAAAAAGTTTTTCCTAATATCCAACCTAAACCTCCTCCACTGCAACTTGAGACCATTATTCCTTGTTCTGTCATCTGGTACCACTGAGAACAGTCTAGATCCATCCTCTTTGGAACCCCCTTTCAGGTAGTTGAAAGCAGCTATCAAATCCCCCCTCATTCTTCTCTTCTGCAGACTAAACAATCTCAGTTCCCTCAGCCTCTCCTCATAAGTCATGTGCTCCAGCCCCCTAATCATTTTTATTGCCCTCCGCTGGACTCTTTCCAATTTTTCCACATCCTTCTTGTAGTGTGGGGCCCAAAACTGGACACAGTACTCCAGATGAGGCCTCCCCAATGTTGAATAGAGGGGAATGATCACATCCCTCGATCTGCTGGCAATGCCCCTACTTATACAGCCCAAAATGCCGTTAGCCTTCTTGGCAACAAGGGCACACTGTCTCATATCCAGTGACTCTTATCCAGCTTCGCGTCCACTGTAACCCCTAGGTTTTTTTCTGTGGAACTGCTTCCTAGCCATTCGGTCCCTAGTCTGTAACAGTGAATGGGATTCTTCCGTCCTAAGTGCAGGACTCTGCACTTGTCCTTGTTGAACCTCATCAGGTTTCTTTTGGCCCAATCCTCTAATTTGTCTAGGGAAATTTCTTCATTCATTACTTAAAGTGAATGCTCCAGTCTGGACTAATTGCATTATTTGCAGCTGCAGTTGTTAAGGCTTGCAGCAGTATCTCAAATATGCCATGCAACATGTGCAAAAATGCACTACATTTGGGAAGAGTGATGTTTTAAACTGTTGTCTGATCACTGAGCTATAAAGTCACTTTTTACCAGCAGTCACCAGACCCCAGTGTCTGAGATTCTGTGGTATTGTCTATTTGGCCACACTTTTTAGTGGACATTTTAGTACATAATTTGAGTGTTTTTAGAATACGGTTACAATGTAATTATACAGTGGTTTTGCACTTCATTATATAATCACCAGTAATCTGTTGAACTGGAATGATAACTATGTGATCAATTTACTTATTATTACCCCTTTGGTGTTCCTCTTAACATATATACTATTAGAATCCAATGATAATTAAAATTACCAAAAAGTATAACTACAATTTAATTGCATTGTAATTGTAACATAACTACACTGTAATTACAGTAACCTTATTATAAAGTGTTGTTATTGTTTATTCTCTGTATTATGGAATCACCAAAGGTAGTAGGCTAGGCACTGTACAAAGTTATAACCAAGAGACAGTCCCTGCTGCAAAGTGTTTATAATCTGTGACCTACTCTAAGTATGGGGAAATACTACAGTATTTCACATGCTGCCTGCTGGCAACTATTAGTAAATGATGATATTTTAATGGCAAATTTAAATGGCAGATTTTCATCTTACATTCCTTTTTCTGAAACAAAGACCACCAACTTCTATTCACATCTATTACCTTTTGATCTATGCTCGTGTAAGGCGGTTGCGCCTCTCTCCTCATCTGTCATGGTGGAAGCCCACCCCCCCTTCACTACGACACTTCCAGAGCGCTTCGGTTCAGGGGAAAATTAGCTCACAGTTAGTGTCCCAGTCAGGCAGTCAGGCTGAGCAGTGATAAGTCTATAGGCCTGGAGCCCTCAATCAGGGTGGGGCAACACACAGTTAATGGCTCTGGCTTGTGGTCTGGGAAAGCAGCGAGTCTAACTGCCCGGGCCCTGAATCAGGGCAGGGCAGTAATCCAGCAGGGGCTCTGACATACAGTCAGGCGGGCAGAGCAGTAGATAGTCTATTTGCCTGGTCCCTCAATCAGGATAGCAGTCAGTTCAGGTAAGGGGCTCTGCCCTGCAGTCAGGCAAAGCAACAGTGAGGAGATTAGCTCTCTGGTGTGAGAGTCAGCAAACTATCTGGTACCCTAGTTCAGGTGGGTGCCAGGCCAATGCAGGCCTCCTGACCACAAAGTGGGGAGGCTGCCACCCCTGATGGTAGGGTGGCAGGGGGTAGGGGGACCCAGGCCCTCCCACTCCACTGCGTCCCAACCCAGGGCCCTAACAGTGGCAGAGTGGTCCGTCACTGGGTCAGCGAGGAAATCTGACCGCAACTCTCTGGCTGTCTTGCAATCAGTCACACAGCCAAACCCTATTCAGCTTCCCTGGACTCCTTCCTACACTCCCAGTCGGAGTACTTGTGTTCTGGAGTTGTCATCAGTCTTGCTCAGGTAAACGGCAAGTGGCAGCCAAAACAGCTCCTCAGTGCCCTAGTGTCTGGCAGCTCTGGCAGTCCTTCTGGGTCTCCGGCACTGTAGCAGCCTCCATCCGGTCTAGGATCCAGCAGCAGGGATGAGATGTCCTGCTCCTCTGGCAGCTGTGCCCCACCTGAGCTAGAGGGCCGGCCTTTTATAATTCCTGCCCCGCCTCTCTGCTTCTGGTGGGGTGGCTGTGGGTATCCTGGTTCTGCCCACCAGGGGGGTGGTTACAGCTCTCTCCCCATCCATCAGGGAGACACACCACGCCCCCTCGCTACAGCTAGTCACAACCACACTTCTCTGGGAAGTAGTGCCTATGGCCCCAATTCAGCAAAATTCTTAGGGATAAATTGACAAAGAAACGTAGGCATGGTGACACTAGGTGTCACCACACCTAACTTTTAGTTGCCTAGAAAATCATTGGGATTCACAAAAGCCAGTGCCTAGGTTCTCTGTATAATGAATGGGCACAGATAAGCACCTGAGAATGGGATTCACAAAAACCAGCATGCTAAGTAGCTCTTTGCCTACGCTTGCCAATGGAGAGGCCATGGTGAGGGGTTTGTCCTAAATTTTGCCCTTCCCAGGGAGGGACGAATCTGCTTGGGATTCTCAGCTGCATACCCTCTCTTGGTATCAGATGCCTCTGCCATTTTTGCAAAAACCCAGTGAGGGAAAAAGCAGGAGGAGCTTCCTCACTACTTTTGGCCAGTGCTTTAGGGTTCTCATCTGAGATATGGGAGATCCTTGTGTTCAAGGCACCCCTCCACCTGACTGGGAGAAGGAATTTAAACAGGGATCTGCCACCAGTCAGGTGAGTGCAATAACTATTGGGATATAAGATATTCTGATATGGGTCTCCTTCAGTCTCTCCTACAGAGGCTGTTCCACTTTTCCTTCCCTCTCTCCCCCACTATTTTGTCCAAGTTCACATAGGGAACCCAATTTGGTAGGTGAGTTCTGAGTACACTTACCAGCTCAGGCCCCACAGGCAAGTTACTGCATTGCTCTGAGGCTTAGATGGCCAGACACCTAAAGTGAAACAGCAGTGCACGTGCACAGAGACAGAAACATGGCTGCCTAGAGAACTCTTACTGCAAAAGCTTAGATGCTGAGCAAGGTTAGGAACCTACAGCATTCAGCAGTAGCAGAATGGGGCTTTTGTTAATCCCAGGGAGATTTAGGTCCTTAATGTAGCAGTTAAATGCTTAACTCCTCTTGTGAATCTAGCCCCCAGCACATGCTAGTCAATCTCCTACAAAGCATGTGCTTAAATCCCATTATAGCTAAATGTTAAGATAAATGGCAAATTAAATTTAAGCATATGATTGTGTATTTATGAATCGGGACCTAAATGATTGGTTTGCTAAATGATTGATAACACATAACATCTATATCAAGCACTATATCAAGGAACATGACGTCATCCCTTCAAATAGGTGTCAGTTGGTCAGTGTGGTAGATGCTAGAGTTTCCTCTGTGTAATTGCAACATTTCAACTTTTAGTTGTTAATATTTGCTATTCCCATTTATTAGGGGGATATTACAGGGTTATGTCTTGAGGTGCTGGACTTATGCAACTAAATCACTATGTATTACAATGCAACTGATTCACCACTGGAAAAACTCCCTCTTTAAACTTACTAATTGAATTTATTTCAGTTGCATGGGCTTCACTATTACGGGGACAAACCAAAATATTTATGGGCCTTTTTTTGTGCGTGTGAAGAACATTCCGTGGTTTTTTACTAATTTGTAGCATCATTTTTTAAGCTAGAGAGGTTTGACAAAGCCAAATGGAAGTGAATAAGAGCTTTGGCATTTCTGCAGGATTCTTTTGTGAGCAGGGGCTTTTAAACAGTTTGTGAGGTAATCAAGGCAACAGTGGAAAATCTTCTGGCTTAAAAAAGAAGACTGGAAATAAAAATGTTAAATTTTGAGCAGAAAGTAAGCCTCCCCTATATTCAAAGTAAATGATTTAGTGATGTTCTCTTTACGTTAAATGAGGCAGGAGATCACAAACTAAAAACATTTAAATATGATTTTAAAATTAATTATGCTTCACCCCCATAATAGTATTTAAATTGCATTTAAATTGGTTATTCATGCATTGGGTTTTTTATAGTAAATGTATTTTGCCCGGAATCTAAGCGGATCTAGGACTGGTTAGTGAAAAACACTCAATATGATCACTGAGTTCAATGTAAAAGAATAACAGATATATAGTATGCTATCTTGTAATAGAGGATCATTAATTCTGCTGGTGATGTCAAATACGTTTTTTAAATTACTGTGCTATATTGTTACAGCAAGGTATTTAACAATCATTATATTCAAATTATATTTTGCTAAATGAAACAAAAAAGGAGAGAGAGAAAATTTTAATGTGCTTGGAAATATTACTACCAAAACCCCCAAACTAATAGATTAGTTTTGACAATAGTATAAGTTCTGCCATGAAAAAGCACAGTTATCAATTAAGTGATAATAAAGTTACTCATCTAAATATCAACAGCAATGTTCATGGTCTTTTTTATTTCTTTTGCTTCTTAGACAATTTAATTAAAATAGAAATAGCTAAATGGGAACAAAATGTTACATTCCAGTCCAGGGTCTTTCAAGAAAAGACACTGAAATAGCTCATGGAAAGCAATTTCTGTAACAGTCTCCCTTTGATGAAGGAAAATATCCAACCTTTCCCTGAGCCCATCAAAGGAAGATGGACCCATATTGTTAATTTCATTGGGTTAGAGATTCTCTGTCTGTTTGCTTTCTTCCATTCTCTCTCAGAAATAAAGATAAAGGCCAATAGTCCTCCTGTCTTTTCCCGATTTGCTCATGGGAACATGTGGATATTAACAAATCCACCACTAATATTTGGATTCCCCAGAATTGACAAAGGGACTGAAAACAAAACTCTCAGTCACAGCTGTGACTGAAGAATGTGGGAGTTAAGTGGTGTAAAAGTGGTTGTAAGCTACTTTTATGCTCCCCCAATCCTCAGGCCATCTGAGTAATCAAGCTGGTTATTGGTTAATTGTCTTGTCTATTTAGACTGTTAGCTCTTTGCAGAAGGGACTACTCCAGGGGTTGGCAACCTTTGGCACGCAGCTCGCCAGGGTAAGCACCCTGGCAGGCCGGGCCGGTTTGTTTACCTGCCGCGTCCGCAGGTTCGGCTGATCGCAGCTCCCACTGGCCATTGTTCGCTGTCCTGGGCCAATGCGGGCGGCGGGAAGTGGCATGGGCCGAGGCATGTGCTGGCCGCCGCTTCCCGCCACCCCCATTGGCCCGGGACGGTGAACTGCAGCCAGTGGGAGCCGCGATTGGCCGAACCTGCGGATGCGGC
Organism: Mauremys mutica; assembly: GCF_020497125.1. Classification (NCBI taxonomy): domain Eukaryota; kingdom Metazoa; phylum Chordata; order Testudines; family Geoemydidae; genus Mauremys; species Mauremys mutica. The sequence goes on from NC_059073.1 coordinate 105,558,770, forward strand.
AGGTAAACAAACCGCCCCGCAAGGGTGCTTACCCTGGCGAGCCATGTACCAAAGGTTGCTGATCCCTGGACTACTCTTACCATGCACATGTACAAGTGGCTAGTACAATGGGCTTCTGGTCTCAGTTGAGGAATGTAGGCATTACTGTAATACAACCAAATGATAATGTTTTATCATATGGTTCTGGAGTTTATTGTGAGTACAGAAATAAAAGAATTTATTCCATAGGTATCATGGCCATATATTAAATAGGTGAGATATATATTGTATTGGCTAACTGCATTATGTCTTCCACTCAGGGCTAGTCTGCATGAGGATAAGAGCCTACTGCTGTTACCAGCTAATGGATCAGGATGTGGAGGTATGTACTTCTGCTCGTTGACTATCCCAGGTTAAATCTCCGCTGATGACCCAAAGTATGGGGGTTGATTAACACATGATAGCCTATATGGGGATTTGAACTCCTTTGGACCTCAGGTGCTTAGGATGCACTTTTCATGACAAAGGGGGATGTGCATCCTCTGCCTGTGTCCCCCTCTTTTGGCTCATCATCACAGCTGTTTCCAGCTAATATAACTACTCTTTAAGCTAAAGTAGAAGAAGCCTGTGCTTTGAAATTGAAGATCCAGGGTATTATCATAGAATATCAGGGTTGGAAGGGACCACAGGAAGTCATCTAGTCCCACTTGCTGCTTAAAGCAGGACTAATCCCCAAACAGATTTTTGCCCCAGATCCCTAAATGGCCCCCTCAAGGATTGAGCTTATAACTCTAGGGTTAACAGGCCAATGCTCAAACCACTGCGCTATCCCTCCTCCAAGCCTTGCTGGTGACCTGGGAAATGGTCTGTTACATTACACAAACGTACTGGAACATACTAAAGTAGATAAGTCTGTGTGCTCAGATGCACATACAAAAAATATATAGTATATACTTAACCTGTGATAGAAATTCTCCCAATTTATCATTCTTGGAATTCTCCATTTGTATTCCCCCCTAAAGCTGATCTTACACATGACGGTGTTGAAAATTAGTTCAGACTCAGGGAGACCTGAAGTTATGAAACCACCCATATCTGCACATTGTCTACTGATTCTTTCCAATGACCTTTCGCTCCAGAGGCTTTGTATGCAGGAAGTAACTCAGTGTTAATTATGATTGATTTGCCATGCTCTTAGATGACTGTTTATATCATCCCTTGCCACCATTATGTGCTCGATAACCTTCCTGAGACCATTTCACAGAGGACTATAGTCTATCGGCTTATACAAAAGAAGGAACATTATTGTAATAGTGCAAAACTGGAAACATAAAGAATTTGGTACAACTACATTTTCACAAGAATAGTCATTTATTGTGAAATTGAATCCCAATTAACTTGATAATCCAGGCTGAAGTATGGTAACTTTGGTAACTTTTGTCAGAAAAATATAGAATTCAGAATGTATTCAATTTCCAATTCAGATAACAGGAGTTAGAGTCTTTTTATTTGATTTACCCATTGTGTATACTTTGCTTTCCTTCAGCAAAATCAGTCAAAGCTGGAGTCAAAGTTTAGTATTCAAAATTAGAGTTCTGTATTTTGGAAAAATTCTATGCCTTTATTATGGGTCAGATATCTGCCTCTGTTTTAGAAGAACTGTAAAAGGCGTTGTGAAACATTAAAACAACAAAAAAAATCACAAACAGTTTTAAAGCATACTGTTTGTTATTGTTCTTTATAAATATAGTATAATTAGTATGACATACATCAGGAAATATCATGGCTCTTTTTACAATATTGTACATCTGTATTTTTTTTCCTGAAAGTCAATTTACTGTAAAGGTATCATTTACCTTCCAAAATACCCTCACAGAAGCTGCTGTCAGAAATGATCCTTTAACAATGATACTGAGATTGACAACACATATTTTTTGGTGTCTTAATGTGAGCTCAGATAAACAATCATTGTTTCCATACAGAAAAGGCTGTAGTCAAAATAACAAGCATGATAAACAATAATTAATAAAATTGAGTAATATACCCATAAGTAAAGCCATTGTTGCTCTATATTTTAGTATAGAATTCAGTAGCATAGTAGCTTAAATGAATGGCAGATCACGCAGTGGGTTTTATTATTATTATTATTAAGTTATTTCTCACATCATTCCAGACTTTTGCATAAGGTGTTGTAGAACAATGTGATTGTAAAGATGGATGGTTCTGCCTGGGAATACATGCAAGCTTAGGGCCTGATCCTGAAAAGTACAAAGTGATCTCAAATGAGAGTTGAAGGTGCTCAGCACTTTGTTATAATGGGCCTCAATGTTCTGACTTTACTAATTCTTTCCATCTAGATTGAAATGGACCCAAACCAAAATCCCAGAGCAGAATATATTTGAACTTTTGAAGAGGTACATCTCCAGTGTGCTTTATATATGCCTTTTGTTTCAATTTTCACCTATAAACAATCCTTCTTGGCCCAGACTAGCAGTTGCAGCATTTCAGGCACAGATGAAGAAGCAGATTCAGGTTATTGGTCACTAAAATGGTGAGAAGTGTTTGGGTGTTTCTTCATGGAGATGATACATGTAGTTTCCAGGGACAGCCTTACTCACAGATGGCAAGTCCTTGTGTCTTACTAGTACCATTGGGACTGATATACAGGGTCAAATCTTCATCCTGGTAGAGCCATGCAAAGAGGACTTACATCTGCCCCCAAACAGGTGGCAGGGGAATTCACAACTGGCTTAAAGGAAGAGCAGCTCACAGCACATGGGTTTTTGGAGGCATACTGGAAGTGAGGAACAATGACAAGGAAGTATGTCAGGGTGGATACATGAAGGGAAGAAATTAAAGTGCTCCACATAATTGTTGACCAATGGAAGAGTGAGTCTTGATGGGACCACTCCCAGGAGGCTTAATTTAGAGCAAGCTAACCAATGCTCTAAATAGTATTTGGGGCCAATTCAACACTGGTGGCCCCAGCATCAGAGGACCAGAACGGTGGCTCAGAGCAATCTTTCCTGCTCAACATAGCCAAGAATCTAGCCCACTGTTTCTCTGCTGTGTCAAAATCTGGGCCTAACTAAAGTTAATGGGAATTTTAGCATTGATTTTAATCAGGCCAGGATTTCATCCAACATATATAGGATTAGAGAAAACAGTACAGGATTAGAGAAAACAGTACAAGGAATACAAAGTGACATTGTCTCAGTAAAACAACGAAATAAGATGAGCTATTTAAAAAAAAATTGCTTGTTGAAAATTTCTAAGATAGGAAAAAAGATAAGCAAAGCGTGAAGGTGCATTTGGGTGTGGGTTTTAAAACCCAACAGTAGGCCTTCCTCAAGCAAAACTCCCATTTAAGTCACTGGGAATTTTGCCTGAGTAAACACTGAATAAAGTCTGCAGGTTTTGGCTCTAAGTTTGTGTTTGTTGTTGGTTTCTAGTGCATGATTTTTGCTGAGGTACATCACTTCAGTATCTAGCAATTTAGTTCATTTACAGAAATGTGTAAATTCCAGCAAATGAGTTGTATTCAGGCAGGTATGTAGGTTGGTTTTTTTGTTTGTTTGTTTTATCCCCCCTCCCTGCCTCATTTTTCTTTCTTTCTTTCTCTCTCCCTCTCTATCCTTTGTTTGGCTTTAATAGGCAAGCTATCTCTGGCATTACTAAACAGATTGGACTCTAGTAATATTCTCATGGGAGAGCAGAGAGTTGCATTTACTAATAGTGAAATTCCCAGCCTCCCTCCTTGCCCCCTCCCCTTTCTGACCCAGATTAAGCATCTGTAAAAAAATCTTAAACAATTTCAGTGAAGCAGACCTGCAGCAGGGCCAAACCATACCTGATGAATCTATCAGTCTTCCTGCCCTGCTGTTCCCAGTGGCTGTCAGTGTATTATTAGACCCTAAAAAAAAAAATTCACTAGACTTTTTTCACATTCTTTCTCCCAAAGATCCCTGTGGTGGCCAATTGTAGGGCAATTCCTCAGCACCTTGACCTTATCTTTCTGCTGGCTCATTTTGAAAACTAACTGCACATCTTCCTTTTTGGCTTATCATTTAAAGGCAGAGTGAACTTTATTCCCAGCCAGAGAAAATCTGTCCAACCTAGCCTCAAATACACCTGAGGTAGATATATGTCAGGTACTGGTAGGCAGGAACATGTTACTTGAATAGATCCTTCCCTGCACTGCTACATTATCCACTCATTTTCACTGCCAAGAACCATCATCTTCCCAACAGCTGTCCACCCTCTGGGCAATATGAACTACTTTCAGGAACTTTTTTTATTGTTATTCATATAGTGCCATAAGTGACTATGATCCTTTACCAGCCAGTTAAGAAGTCAGTTCCCTGTTCCAAGATATTTGTGATCTCCTTTGAACAATAGTCTTCTGTAATGGCCTTCCATGCCTAGTGCCACAAAAGAGAAAGACTAATTGATTTAATATGATTAGATAGACTGCAGAGGAATATATAAGTATAAATCCAAGGCGCATAAACTAAAGAGTTTTAAAAGAAAATAGAAAATAATTTTGGGGTAGGTCCTCACCCGGTGTCAATGGGAGTAGCTCCATTGACATCAATAGAGCTATATTGATTTGCACCAGTGCAGGATCAGGCTTTTACTAGGTCTGTCAAATCAGTTTTGATTATTTACTATTTTTTTATCTTTTGTATCTATTGTAAGAGTGCTTTGTTATAGTTATTAAATAAGTAGAGTAAAGGCTTTCAGCTGAGAGCTAAGGCTGATGGATAATTTTGAATAAGACAAATTCCTAGTTTAAAATATATATAAAACATATATATGTATATATGGCTAATCTAATTTGTATTAGAGATCTCCTTTGTTCAACCTGGGGAGGAAGCAGGTTTATTTAAGCAGCGCTTTAATACTTTCATCTCATAATAGAAGATTTACAGGTATGGATCCAAACTGGTGTCAACTGCCTACTAGTTTCATGCAAATTAGAAGATGAAGGCTCCTGCGAACAATGCAGAAATGCTTCCACATGACTTCCTCCCGCTGAATTGCTGATATAAGGCTCCACTACAGGGTGTAATACTGTCAGCAGGGAAAAGTTTCCTTAACTTCTCCCATCCCTTCTGAACAAAGTTATTACAGGATGGTGCTAATTAACAGTAGCTTATCCTTACTGACTGAAACAATCCCTTTTTTGGAGGTGCTGTACAATGTCTTTCCTTTGGTATGAAAAAACCCTATATTAGAAGAGCTGGTCTATTTGGTAGCCTGTCAGTCATTCTAGGGGATTACACGTGGTCATATTTTTCTTTATGTATCATAAGCATATCTTTTTGAAGACTTATTGAAGCCATATGTTTACATATATAGATTTAGATATAGCTAGATATCACATATAAAAACACGCACAGGTATTGTAGACATAGATTCATAGTATATTTTACCGTACCAGAATGCTGAAGTACTGAAGGACCTGATCCTCAAAGATATCCAGGTGGTTTCAATGGGAGTTAAGAGCCTGAACACCTTTGAGAATCTGGGCCTCTTTGTCCAAGTACTTTACCTATATTGTTTTAAAGAGAACTTCCCTATGGTATATCTGCTCACAATATAAGTGGACACCAAAGTTTATTTACAAAATATAATTGCACATATAACTGTATGGTAAAACCTGTTATTTGACTTACCCACTCAGGATAAAAAAATAATCTTTCTATTTATTCTGCTAGTATTTTCTGGATGGCACCATAATATATTATGATTCTGTATACAGTCCACCTATTGTACTCTAAAAATGGAATGGTTATTTATAATTAGATCTGGTTAAATACTGTTCTAATTCAGTGCATGAACTACTTCTGGTTAATGAATATTCGTTCAGATTCCAAACAGCTGTTTGGTTCAACCATACCACAAAATATTTACTATCCTCAAACATCTGAGGACACATGGTGGTTTTTGGTTTTTTTGTTGTTTGTTTTAAATAAATGTTTCTTCAGATGCGCTTCACAGGCAAAATTCACCCATGTTTGGAGTGCCAATGCAATGTGTGCCACACTCCTTCAAAGGCCACCTGCATGCCCACACAGAGCTGTCCTTGCCACAGAAAGGATCTCTGCCCCAGCCCTGCATAGGCTGTGGCAGAAGATCACAGTGGTGTGGTCTATAATGGGCCAAAGGAGGAGATGCAGATGTGCTTAGGCAGATCTAGTGGCCCCCATGTGCTACTCATTTGGTGCACGTGGACTGCAACTGCTGTTATACCCCATAGGCTGCAATCTTGGCCTCAGGAAGGCTATACAGTATCCCAACATCCTGGCCTTGGGTTGAGAGTGGATTTCACCATCCTGTCCCCTCTGAACAGAGCTTGAATGTGGATGGATTGGATTTCCCATGTAGGAATGCAATGGTATGTATAAGAACATAAGAAAGGCCGTACCGGGTCAGACCAAAGGTCCATCTAGCCCAGTATCTGTCTACCGACAGTGGCCAATGCCAGGTGCCCCTGAGGGAGTGAACCTAACAGGCAATGATCAAGTGATCTCTCTCCTGCCATCCATCTCCATCCTCTGATGAACAGAGGCTAGGGACACCATTCTTACCCATCCTGGCTAATAGCCATTTATGGACTTAGCCACCATGAATTTATCCAGTCCCCTTTTAAACATTGTTATAGTCCTAGCCTTCACAACCTCCTCAGGTAAGGAGTTCCATAAGTTGACTGTGCGCTGCGTGAAGAAGAACTTCCTTTTATTTGTTTTAAACCTGCTGCCTATTAATTTCATTTGGTGACCCCTAGTCCTTTTATTATGGGAATAAGTAAATAACGTTTCCTTATCCACTTTCTCAACATCACTCATGATTTTATATACCTCTATCATGTCCCCCCTTAGTCTTCTCTTTTCCAAACTGAAGAGTCCTAGCCTCTTTAATCTTTCCTCATATGGGACCCTCTCTAAACCCCTAATCATTTTAGTTGCTCTTTTCTGAACCTTTTCTCGTGCTAGAATATCTTTTTTGAGGTGAGGAGACCACATCTGTACACAGTATTCGAGATGTGGGCATACCATGGATTTATATAAGGGCAATAATATACTCTCAGTCTTATTCTCTATCCCCTTTTTAATGATTCCTAACATCCTGTTTGCTTTTTTGACCGCCTCTGCACACTGCGTGGACATCTTCAGAGAACTATCCACGATAACTCCAAGATCTTTTTCCTGACTCGTTGTAGCTAAATTAGCCCCCATCATGTTGTATGTATAGTTGGGGTTATTTTTTCCAATGTGCATTACTTTACATTTATCCACATTAAATTTCATTTGCCATTTTGTTGCCCAATCACTTAGTTTTGTGAGATCTTTTTGAAGTTCTTCACAATCTGCTTTGGTCTTAACTATCTTGAGTAGTTTAGTATCATCTGCAAACTTTGCCACCTCACTGTTTACCCCTTTCTCCAGATCATTTATGAATAAATTGAATAGGATTGGTCCTAGGACTGACCCTTGGGGAACACTACTAGTTACCCCTCTCCATTCTGAGAATTTACCATTAATTCCTACCCTTTGTTCCCTGTCCTTTAACCAGTTCTCAATCCATGAAAGGACCTTTCCTTTTATCCTATGACAGCTTAATTTACGTAAGAGCCTTTGGTGAGGGACCTTGTCAAAGGCTTTCTGGAAATCTAAGTACACTATGTCCACCTGATCCCCCTTGTCCACATGTTTGTTGACCCCTTCAAAGAACTCTAATAGATTAGTAAGACACGATTTCCCTTTACAGAAACCATGTTGACTATTGCTCAAGAGTTTATGTTTTTCTATGTGTCTGACAATTTTATTCTTTACTATTGTTTCAACTAATTTGCCCGGTACCGACGTTAGACTTACCGGTCTGTAATTGCCGGGATCACCCCTAGAGCCCTTTTAAATATTGGCGTTACATTAGCTAACTTCCAGTCATTGGGTACCGAAGCCGATTTAAAGGACAGGTTACAAACCTTAGTTAATAGTTCCGCAACTTCACATTTGAGTTCTTTCAGAACTCTTGGGTGAATGCCATCTGGTCCCGGTGACTTGTTAATGTTGAGTTTATCAATTAATTCCAAAACCTCCTCTAGTGACACTTCAATCTGTGACAGTTCCTCAGATTTGTCACCTACAAAAGCCAGCTCAGGTTTGGGAATCTCCCTAACATCCTTAGCCGTGGAGACTGAAGCAAAGAACCCATTTAGTTTCTCCGCAATGACTTTATCATCTTTAAGCGCTCCTTTTGTATTTTCATCGTCAAGGGGCCCCACTGGTTGTTTAGCAGGCTTCCTGCTTCTGATATACTTAAAAAACATTTTGTTATTACCTTTGGAGTTTTTGGCTAGCAGTTCTTCAAACTCCTCTTTGGCTTTTCTTATTACACTCTTACACTTAAGTTGGCAGTGTTTGTGCTCCTTTCTATTTGCCTCACTAGGATTTGACTTCCACTTTTTAAAGGAAGTCTTTTTATCTCTCACTGCTTCTTTTACATGGGTGTTAAGCCACGGTGGCTCTTTTTTAGTTCTTTTACTGTTTTTCTTAATTTGGGGTATACATTGAAGTTGGGCCTCTATTATGGTGTCTTTAAAAAGGGCCCACGCAACTTGCAGGGATTTCACTTTAGTCACTGTACCTTTTAACTTTTGTCTAACTAACTCCCTCATTTTTGTATAGTTCCCCCTTTTGAAATTAAAGGCCACAGTGTTGGGCAGTTGAGATGTTCTTCCCACCACAGGGATGTTGAATGCTATTGTATTATGGTCACTATTTCCAAGCGGTCCTGCTATAGTTACCTCTTGGACCAGCTCCTGCGCTCCACTCAGGATTAAATCTAGAGTCGCCTCTCCCCTTGTGGGTTCCTGTACCAGCTGCTCCATGAAGCAGTCATTTAAAGTATCGAGAAATTTTATCTCTGCATTTCGTCCTGAAGTGAAATGTTCCCAGTCAATATGGGGATAATTGAAATCCCCCACTATTATTGGGTTCTTAATTTTGATAGCCTCTCTAATTTCCCTTAGCATTTCATCATCACTATTACTGTCCTGGTCAGGTGGTCGATAATAGATCCCTACTGTTATATTTTTACTAGAGCATGAAATTTCTATCCATAGAGACTCTATGGAACCTGTGGATTCGCTTAAGATTTTTACTTCATTTGAATCTACACTTTCTTTATGTCAACAAGATTATATGCTATTAATCATTCTGGAATTTTTTCATTATTTGTAACTTTGTGGTATTCATTCAAATGTTTTGGTCACCCAGTCTGGGAACAGATACAATTCCATGTGATTAAGATGACCAGTTACACACCAGAAATAGCCAATAGCCACAATGAATGGTTCCCACATTCCTCAACTCAAGGTTTTCAACTCAAGGTTGAAAGTTGTCTGCATAAAGAATTCAGTAACTACTTGAGAATAAGAAATACATACACAAGATTGGTTTGAAAAATTCACAAACAGAATGTAGCCTCTTTTTCCTAACAAATAATTTGACTAGCTCTAGTTTTGAGGATTTTTAATTTAATTTAAATGATGAAAACAAAAATTTAGAGAAATCTAAACAGCAATGGAAGGAAGGTTCTGACAGAGCGTGAGGGTTGGGTGGGCACAGTGGATTGATCGCCACCTTTTCACAAGCTTAAATCCTAACACATATCCCATGTTAACTAGTGAATTTGATGGTGTCAGTTTAAAAAGAGTTGGAACACCAAGGTTGTTTGATATAAGACTGGAGGAAATGCGCTGTGCAAACTTTCTCTGTGCCTGCTTATTCTATTCACATTCTTACACCACAGTCAACACCGCATTTATTGTTCCTTGTTTTATTTGTTTGTGTTGTGATAGTACCCTTGTCATAAACTTTAACAAACACACAACAGAAAGAAAGTTCCTGCCTGAAAGAACTTCCTGACATGACCAACATCTGTCGCATCCTTTAATCCTCTGTCTATATTGGGCCTATAAACCAAGAGTTAGAATCATATTTAAAAATTAATCTCAGGCAACCAGGTGTCTAATGCAGTTTGATTGGACAGCGTAGATAGGGCCAGGTCATGTTAAAACCACTTTATGGATGAGGTACGGAATTAGGTTAGAACATAGGGTTTAAAAAAAGGCCTATCCAATCAAACCATGCTACCTGCAACTATGTTTTATCCAAACTGAAAAACGTCCCCCAAGCTCTCTTATAGGGCTCAGTATAAACAGGGTCCTTGCCCAGTCTTAAGGAGCACAGTAATTTCATGAGCACCCAGTAGAAAAAAATAGAGAGACCAGCAGGGTATTTTTGGTGAACAGAAAAGCAGCAGCAGCCTAGCAGGGAATGTGAACAGTTTATTGTAAACACAAGAAATACAGTTTAAAAAAAAAAGAAGAAGAAGAATATAATTCAGTTCAGGCCTTTACTAGACAGAAAACTTTAGTTACTGCAAAATTTATACTGCCTTGTGCTTCCTGTTGAACATTTTAAAAGCAGTGGAAGGCGTAGCATACACCTTTTCTTGGATTTATAAATAGGCTCCCACCTCATATTAAAGGCCTGAGTTTAATTCGTTTAATATTCCCACCACTAACGATGCCTATTTAAGACAGCCTTTTAAAAGTTTGTAACATTAATTTAATGGAAAAATGCCAATACTGCTCTAAGAACTCTATTAGATTTTCTCCCTGTTAAATTAATGTTACTAACTTTTAATGGATGTTGTAATTAGATGTTATTATTAACAGGAATATTACCCAAATTAAAATCAGACCCTGAGAGAGAGACAACTTACATTTACAAGTGCATTAAGCATTAGTATCTGGACATTATACATACAGAGTAGTGGAGCCAGATGGCCTTTGCTTTGTTTTCCCCTGTAACCTGCTACAGAACCAGGCACACATATTTTTGTTAGCACATAATGTCTGCAAGAACAGCACAACTATTAATGCTCCCACTTACAAAAGGAAGTGATGGTTTCTCCACCAGCTCCGGAGAAGGAAAGGGGAGCTCCATCTCCCAATTTCACACTCAATTTAGAGGGTCACTCTCAACCCGGCCTGATTGGGTTCGGCAGTTTGAAATTGATTGTTTTGGTTGTAAAGCTTGCCTGCCTTCCTAGCCAATTTAAAAAAAAAAGCTGCTAAGCTACTACCTTATTATGAGCTAGACAGCAATGAGAGAAGGAATGTCATGAATTCAAAACTAGTGAATCCAGTCTCTTTAGAACAAGGGAAAATGACAAAAGTCCCGTGTTCATTTAAGGTGTGCTAACCAGTTTGGCAACTTTCTCCTTGCGTACAGGGTTTTGCCTACCTGCTACAGTAGTGAAATGCTCACCCCACTCATGCCATCCATCCACCGCCAGAGATGGTAAGTGTTTGGGCTATATCTGAACTAGCTGACAAGCTGATATGCTTAACTGAAAGCATCCCTTTCCTCAAAAGCCTCCCCTTCTGATATGATTTTTTTTTTAAATCCAGTTTCCAAAATAGCATGCACAAATCCAAGTTTTGGTGCACTTATTCTCATATTAACCATAGAGATGGGCCCAGTCTGAAAACTCAGGTCCAAATACCTCAGCCTTTGGGAAAGTTTAGACCCAGATCTGAACTTTGTAGCTCTAGCCCATTTCTAACATACAGGCATGTGAGCAGGGGCAAGTCTCCCTGCTCAATGGTTGCAGTCTGTGGCAGTAGCCCCGTCCAGCAGCTATGGGATAGGGGAACCCAGGCCTTCCCACTACACCAGGTTCCAACCCAGAGGCCATTTTGAGCACCATAATGCAGGAATCCACTACTTGCGATCAGGCTAAATGCTCTCACTTAGGCTTCTTCCTACTGCTCTGCTCCTTCCCTTCAGGTTCCTTGTGGATGGTGATGGTCTCTGGCAACCTGGTCCACAAGCCTCAGGGTAGAGAGCCTCAGCTCTGTGCAGCAGACCTCCCCTTGGGAACGCCTTCCTGCCATAGTTCCTCTGCAGCAGCAAGTACAGGTCTGCCTCTCTCCGCCCATCATCATGCTGTTCTGAAGAGACTCCCTTTTAAGTCCCTCCTCCAACTTGAACATTCCCAGCAGGCCTGTCGGGGTGGGGCTTCCCAGGCCCAGAGCTGGTCCTTCACTGTTTACATTCCAGTTTGGAGTTTATCCACCTCATCACAAGGTAGCTTTAAAAAATATGGCTCTTAATTTTTTTGTTTTATGGGCTTGTTTTCAGGGGAAGCAAGTTGTATGTATGTTGGGTGGGAAATCTATGTCATGAACTAATGCTGGAGAAATGGCTACTAGCTATTTAGCAAACACCTGTGTCACTTCAAAAAAGACTCAAGAATAATGGCAATTAGCTACAAAATGGTGCAAAGGGGGAAAGCAAAGTTAAGTCCAACTGCTGAAGAAAAGAGACTGATGTTTTCAACAGCAGAACAATTTCGGTGTGTATCATCAAGGATGAGGAGTTTCTACTTATATCGTGTTCTAGATTGTGCGTAATACAAGTATTTTAACCAAACACAAGGCTATAAAAAACCACTGGCCATTGTAATTAACACCCATGACTATTACTGTTGATCCTTTTTCATCTGCAAGTCTTTAGGGTGTGACATTTGTAAAGCAATCTCACTTGCCTCTTATTCCAACTCCAACAGACACACCAACCAAATAGAAATCCACCATCTGATCAGACACATAAAAAGCTTCAAAGGGTTTTGAATGACCCTCAATAGCCAGTGGGGGTGGTACTTATTTTTTTAAAGCTGTTTGTAATGTCATTTGAATCTCAGTGATGAATTCAGAGGGTTAAGAATAGAGCTGGTTGACCTTTTTTATTCACAATCTTTTTAAAACAAAAATTGTTTGTTTTTTTTAAAAATGTCTTTGAAATTTTTGTAATTTCACCGAAAAGTGAAACCCACAAATGAATATTTTTTTTCAGATTTGGGAAGATTTTTTCACTTTTCCCTCCTTCCCTTTTCCCCTCACCACCAGACAAAATGGGGAGGGGGGAGGGGAACAGAGAAAGGAGAAGAAAAATAAAAACTGAAAACCAAAAACCCAAAAACCAAGAAAAAAGGATTTTGAATACTGAAACATTTTTGGATTTTCAGATTTTGTTTGTCAAAACAACTCAGAAAATGTCATAATTTTTCAGAAAGATATTGAGAAAACAAAAACTTTTAATTTCCCCCCAAAAAATATACTTACCATTTTTCCAACCAGCTCTAGTTAGGCATCACCAATACTCCAGATATCAGGGGATTGGCAGGAAAATGTAGTTTTATAACAAGCAATCTATCAACCAAGGAAAGATGTATATCATACACAGCAATTGCTTAGTGCCTGTTATTGCGGATTTGCTGGTCATATCAGGGTGAAACATGATAGTTCATAGGTGGAGCTAAAACTGGAGAGCTTTCCTACTAATCTAATTAGCTCATCCTGCCAGCAGACTCAGGATGACAAGATCAGTTTACACTTGGTTCATGTTTCCAAGGTTACTGCCATAATACTGAAACTTTTTGAAAAATGAAACTTGGAATTCTGAAGAAAAATTCTGCAGAAAGGATTAGTTTCCATGGCACATTCATGGACCAATGGAATTGCAGAATATACAGATCCTAAATACAGCCTTTGTAGAGAGAAGGACATTAATCCCAGACCAAGACTGCCATTGCACTTTTTATTAATAGTTTCTGAAATCAAAACCAAATGTATAAAGTACGAAATATGACTTTTTTTAAAAGTTCAGTCATCTCCTAAATTATCCAAATATTAAAAACACAGCAAATTGGCAGCTTGCATCTAAATTTTCTCATTTTAGCATCCATGGGCATGCATCAGGCAAAATTTACTTTAATCTTTTATAACCATTCATTATTCTTATTTTACTCACAGCTATTAAATTAACCACTATAAAATTGTAAATTGAACAACATCCAGAAATCAGCCCGAATCAATGAAAAAGGTCTTCTTCTTTTTTGTTTTGTTAACTTCCATCTCTCCAGCATCTATATTTTTGCAATGAATAATGTGCCAAAGGAGTCTTCACATTCCAAATACTGAATACTAAGTAAATGATCAGTAGCCAAAGTGCCCCTGTGTTCACAGTCTCGTGCATTACTTCAGCGTCTCCTATATTTTGGCTTGCCTGTCAGTGACAAGGCTGGTGTACAGAAGAGCGAGAGGATGGACGTTCTGAGGAATGAAACTACAACTTTGGCCTTTATAAGTGATACATGTTTATATACGGCAGGTGAAGAAAAATAATTTCTTTTTGTGTTTTTTCATCGGATACTGTATTTGTTACTGTTGTGTCTCAGCCCCTGCATCTTATGCTCTCTTTTTTGCTTTTATTTCCTGGGTTATCTACAAAGACTCCCCTGTTTTTCTCTTTAGATCATCTACTCAATGATGCTATATTGAAATGACCTTTACTCCTGGCTAAGGACAATTGGACTCTGCTCCCTGTGGACCTCAGGAATGTTTCTTGTGGATGAGAGGGGCGGGGGTTGCCGTTGAATAGGATGAGGTGAATTTCTCCCCACACCAAGGGGTGGGGTGGAGTGCTACAGTCTGCAGTGCTTACAGAACAGCATGGGAAATGGATCCAGATTTATGGAACTCACTACCTGGAGAGATTAGAATGATCACAGACATCGGAACCTAATGTAAAGCTCCTCACTCTGCCTTCCTCAATAAATGGCTTCAGAAGCATGCACAGGCACACACAAAATACACACATACACCAATTCCCTCTCATACACAAGTATTCATACATAAATACATCAAAATTTATTAATCGATTTCAGGCTTTAAAGGAGGAAAGAGCAAATGAAATTGTTATTTCTATTTTTAAATACATGGGAGACACTCAGACACTGTCGTGATGGGCTGAGTAAATCTGAGCTAAGACAGATCTCTGGCCAATTAACATTTTCTGTCTCTGAATGTATTTAGCCCAGGATATCAGTCTTACTTCAAAATAGGAAGCACAGTTGAGTAATCTCACGTTACTGGAGCTGAAAATGACATACAGGCAATGAATATAGTCTGAACAGGGGAAAATGTGGATACCTCACTGTGATATTCTCCCTTACCTCCATTTCCCTGGGAGCCAGCAACCAGAAGGATCAAAGAAATGACAAAAATAAGAAACCCCTACAAATTAATTTCCCCCCCTTTTTAAAATTTCATCCAAATGCCAAGCTGGCTGTGAATTTTTTTTGCAGGACTCTTTCTTTCCTCCCACTACTAAGGGAGAAGATTTATGTAGGTACTGAAGTGAACCTAGACAATTCCATAAACTGGATGACCTTTGTTCCTGCCGGGCCTGATCCTGCCCCCCCTCTGCAATCAGTAGTAAAACTCCCATTGACTTCAATGGGAGCAGGATCAGATCCTCAGTTTATGGGCTCTGTTAATATTAGGTGACATGTTAGACTGCAAGTAAAATGCATGAGGATCAAAGCAATCAGCCCTGGTAAAGAAAAAGGTGTTGATGTGAAGAAAGAGTGACTGGAGCATCCCACGCATTTGTACTGGGGCAAGGAAACGTGGGAGGAGGTGACTTCTCAGAAGCAGGGGTGAGCTGGAGCCGGTTCGCACCGGTTCGCACGAACCCGTTGTTAAATTTAGAGGCGGTTTTAGAACCGCTTGTTAACTAGCTTCCCTGCGAGGGAAGCTTTGATGGGCTCTGGCTGGGAAGCCTGTAATTCCTCCTCCCGGCCGCCGGGGGGCGCTGCGCTGTGCTGCGAGAGCCATGTGAGCTGCCTCCTGGCCCTGTTGCTGCTCCTGCTCTTTGGACCTCTGGCCCTGGGGCTCCTGCTGCTGCCTGGTGAGTCCCCGGCTGCCTCCTGCTGCTCCCAGCCCCCCCCCCCGTGTGAGTATCTGCGCCCCTCCCCCGCCTTCCCTGCCCCCAGCCACCCCCTGCCCACAGCCGCCCTCTGCCCCACCCCCTGCCCACAGCCACCCGCAGCCAGCCCCTGCCCGCAGCCAGCCCCTGCCCACAGCCGCCCTCTGCCCGCAGCCAGCCCTTGCCACAGCCACCCTCTGCCCGCAGCCCCTGCCGCAGCCACCCCCTGCCTGCAGCCAGCCTCTGCCCACAGCCACCCTCTGCCCGCAGCCAGCCTCTGCCTGCAGCCCCTGCCGCAGCCACCCCCTGCCTGCAGCCAGCCTCTGCCCACAGCCGCCCGCAGCCACCCCCTGCCCGCAGCCACCCGCAGCCCGCCCGTCTGCATCACCTGCCCACAGCCAGCCCGTGTCACTCCCTGCCTCCAGCTAGCCCTGCCCCACGCCCCTATCTGCAGCCAGCCCCACATCCACTGGTGCCCTGCAGTTCCCAGGGCAGTAACCCTGCACACCTGCTTTAATGAGGGGGGGGGCAGGGAGCAGCTGGGACCCACACATGTGCACACCCTAGAGTGACCAGACAGCAAGTGTGAAAAATCGGGACGGGGGTGAGGGGTAATAGGAGCCTATATAAGAAAAAGACCCAAAAATTGAGACTGTCCCTGATCACCACCCACACATGTGAAACGGAGCTCATTTCTAGTTCAGCCCCATCTTTTAAAAAAGAACTTTAGGTAGGGTTAAAATACATCTGTATTTTCCTGGACATGTCAGGCTTTTTGGTTCTTAATCACCTCCTGGGAAAATATGGACGTATGGTAACCCTATTGGTACTAAAAATACATGCTGTCGCACATCCCTTAAATCAGAACTTTTTATAGGGAACCCGTTGTTAAATCAGAACTTTTTATAGGGAACCCGTTGTTAAGATTTTGGCAGCTCATCACTGCTCAGAAGTGATACTGTGCAGGCCCCTTTCCCTACAACTTTAGTTCACATGGCCTCTATGCAAAGAGTACTGTGACAAAGTTCCTCCTCTACCTTGGTGGGTCCTGCACTTATTGGCAGATTTGCTCACCTCAGTGATCTTCCCCACAGTCTGGATCAACTCCTCCAGTGTCTGATCAGGAGTTGGGAGGTTTGAGGGGAACCCGGGCCCGCCCTCTACTCCAGGTTCCAGCCCAGGGCCCTGTGGATTGCAGCTGTCTATAGTGCCTCTTGTAACAGCTGCATGACAGCTACAACTCCCTGGGCTACTTCCCCATGGCCTCCTCCAAACACCTTCTTTATCCTCACCACAGGACCTTCTTCTTGGTCTCTGATAACGCTTGTACTCCTTAGTCCTCCAGCAGCACACCCTCTCACTCTCAGCTCCTTGTGCCTCTTGCTCCCAGCTCCTCACACACACTTCCTCTCCTCTGGCTCCTCTCCGCCTGACTGGAGTGAGCTCCTTTTTAAACCCAGGTGCCCTGATTAGCCTGCCTTGATTGGCTGCAGGTGATCTAATCAGCCTGTCTGCCTTAATTGGTTCTAGCAGGTTCCTGATTACTCTAGTGCAGCGCCTGCTCTGGTCACTCAGGGAACAGAAAACTACTCATCCAGTGACCAGTATATTTGCCCTCTACCAGACTCCTGTACCCCACTGGTCTGGGTCTGTCACAGTAGGCACGGCTTCAATAGTACCTCATGCACTACCACATACTCCCTGCCAAAGAACAGCAGCTAACAGATACCAGCTCAGACGATAAGAGACTATATTATCCAAACCTTAGATGGAGTTTACCACCAGCTTTGGGCTGCATTCCCAAGCAACCCAACTCCAAGAAGACCCGGTCCCGGTGTGCCGTGGGCCACTACCAGCCTCACACCGTCCATGGGCACCTCTTAATGGTTTCACGCGCCGGGGCCAGGTCTTCTTGGAGTCGGGTTGCTTGGGAATACAGCCCAAAGCTGGTGGTAAACTCCATCTAAGGCTAAATACTGTCATGAGACTGATAGTCAACAAGTACCATAAGGGAAAGTTGAAAAGAACTTTGAAGTGACAGTTCAAGAGGGTGTGAAACAGTTAAAAGGTGCCCATGGACCGTGTGAGGCCGGTAGCGGCCCTGGGCGCACTGGGACCAGATCTTCTTGGAGTCAGGTTGCTTGGGAATGCAACCCAAAGCTGGTGGTAAACTCCATCTAAGGCTAAATTCTGGCACGAGACTGATAGTCAACAACTACCATAAGGGAAAGTTGAAAAGAACTATATTATCCAAATCTCTGCAGTGCAAGCCAAAGTTAATAAGCACTCCAGTGCCTGAATAGGATGCTATGTTATTAAAGCTCTGACTCTAATAATGACTGGAAACAATGGCAGGTGAACACACTTACTTTAAAACCAAAAATTGTCATGGGTTCTTCTTCCCACAGGGAAATAAAATGAATGGATAATTCACAGAAATTAGGGACAGAAAAGACCTGAGGTCATTAGACATATTCCTCAGGATTGCTTCCCTATATTCAAAAGTGAAAACAGAATTATGCAGCAAGATATAATAAATACAAGATAATTGAGTGCCTTGGAGTTTGAAGCCATGGATTATTGATCTGAGGAATGGAATATGTCCCAGGTTCTCTGAGGTTTGGATTGTTTGAGAACACTGCGTTTAACCCTGGTACATCACACTTATTTCTTCCCCATTCACACATACACAAAATAGAAATTCCCTGGGTGAGATCAGGAGCCACTGAAGATAGTTTTGATCCCCTTTAAGGAACTTGTAGCCATTTGAAATGAGGCAATTTTTGACATTACTATGAAGGAACAAACTCAAGTTTGGCAGGGCTGGATATAAACAAAATTTGAGTAACTGGTGAAGAACTCAATGTTGTTGTACTTTATTAGCCATTCACTTCACTATAGGTGACAACCACTGCGTCCGAGAATGCAAGAGCATATCCTCCACTGCCAAGGACCAGCTAACACCCACAGAGTCACAGAATGGAGAAGTCTGTGTACACCAAGAGGGAGGAAATGTATCAAAAAGATTTTTGTTTTCATTCACACTGTGACCTAAGTAACGTCCTAGTTTAATGTTTAACCTCAAGGCCATTAACTTGTCAGTGTGATTTCTGATTTCAAACCTTATAGTAAAATACAAGAGCTAGGAAGGTCTTAGATGGTCTTATTAATTTATATTATAAAGCCACTGCTGAAATGTAACCCTTTAAATAGGGGCAATGAACCAAATTTTAAACTTCCAAAGTTCATGGAGTGTTTGAATACAGTGTTTTAGGTTATTTTAAACATTTTAATCTGAATTTGGAAAAGGTTGGAAACATGGAAAGTTGTATTTTGCATGTTAAATCAAAGGCTGATATTAAAGTGGTTTGTAGCAAATTATCAATATAAGGAAAATGACCTTATCTCTCATACTACCATTAAATCATTGACATACTTTTAAACAAGCACATCCTGAACCAAGACCAGTATTCTCTTTTGATATTAATATAATCTAGCTTCTAGTTTTTACAGACTTTTAAGATGAAGTTACTTCATTTTATTTTTACCATTCATTAAAAATGTAAATATGGTATTATTAGCACAGCTGGTAAAGCATTTTTTCTAAATGTTTATAAAAAATGTCTCAACTACAATTTTGCTGTGTTTTGATCAGTTTATAGAATTGGTGGAATTTTTTTCAAAATGTGGATGAATATTTTCAACCAGCTCTAGTTATTAGAAGGTTTGAAATCTCCATGTTTAGGGAAAAGTGGCTGATGATTATGATAAAAGCATTCCTTTAATGATCACAAGCTGCTCTCTTCACTTAGAATAATAATGCTAAATAATGCCACTGTATTTAAAAACTGCAGATTACCAAAGAGGAGGTTGTACTACAGGTGTTGATGTTGATATCCAGACCCATGTGAAGAGGTGATTGCTATCAAGTAGTGATTAATAATGACCCCTTGTATCCCAAAGGATTGGTAGGTTTGGAAATACCTGGATTCTAAATGAACTGGTCATCTTGGTTTCAAATGACCTAGGGCACAGAAGACAATGTTTTAAAGTAGTGGACAGTCTATGCCTTAACTGTTTGAAAAGGGATAAGAGCCCTCAGGGTGGCTATGAGTTGGATCTGATTGTTCGTTATGTATATTAGCAACGTAGGACACAGTCTTGAAATTTCTTCCTGCACATTAATGTTCTCTATGCAAATCATCCACAAATAGACATTGTATCTGAACTATTACAGTCTGCTTCCTCTGGTCTTTAATTGAAGTTTATTAAATTTGTTAAATGGGAACAATAACACCAAGTTTGAGGGAAGAAAACAGGCTGGCCAGTATTTTAGTTTCATATTGGTGAACAATTGAAACAAGTGGATAAATCTAAATATCTAGGCATTTGCTTTATTGCAATTTGCAATTTGAAGTTTATAAGGAACAATTTTTTTTGTTTAAACAAAAATAAAAGTCTTTACACTGAGCTTGGCTTTATCTATTTTAGAAGTTAGAGATGAGACATATCTGTAAAATCTGTTCCTCTCTGTTGAATAGGGAAAATGATATATCTGCTTCTCACAGTTAAATCTATCATCTGAACATATGATCCTGGTTCATTTAAGTGATTAAAGCTAGGTTCTACTTTATTTTGCTAGTAGATATTTTGCTAGGATAGTGAAGAACAATTTTTTTCATATGAGATAATATGGATTTTTTTCACTGTAGTACACAAGGGAGAGAATTTCCATTAGCAGTAATTATTGTGCAATATACATTAACCTCCCCACACACACACACACGATACAAACAATACAACCTGACATGTCCTCTCACACTATGAAACGCTGCACTTCAGAAATATAAAGATCCTAGATGAAATCCTAGCCCCACTGATGTCAACATGAGTTTTATCATCATTAGAGCCAGGATTTCACCTTCAATTATTTAAAAGTCTGTCTCTGTGAAAAGACTGAAGTTTCCTCATTTTCAGTGTGACCATTTAAGATGTATCATTAGGGAATATATAGCCTTACTTCATAGAAGGTCTGATCCAAAGCTCACTGAACTAAGGGCTGGTCCACACTAAGAAGCGGGGTTGAACTAGAGTACGCAAATTCAGCTACGTGAATAGCGTAGCTGAATTCGAAGTACCCTAGTTCGAACTACTCACCCGTCCAGACGCCGCGGAATCGAAGTCCGCGGCTCCAAGGTCCGCCGTTTGCAGTGGTGGAGTACCAGAGTCGACCGCGGCGCTTCCAGAGTTCGAACTATCGCGTCCAGATTAGACGCGATAGTTCGAACTCCGAGAAGTCGAACTCACCGCGTCGACCCGGCTGGTAAGTGTAGACTAGCCCTAAGTGTAAGTCTCCGCATTCTCTTCAAAGGGCTGTGGACCAAGCCCATAATTATTAGGGTGCTACCAGTACCAGTACATCTATGGGCAGGTTTGTGCTTCTGTTACCAGAAAGTGTAATGAAAAACTGGCAAGTTGTTCTGATCATCAATGACAAAATTAAATATACAAGTATTTGGAGCAACATAAATACATACCATAAAACAGTAATATATTCTTTTTAGTGATGGTGAAAAACTGTTCGGTTAACAATAATTGTGGGGTTAACTGTCTTGCACAAGGAAATTCTCCATTTATCCACAGACCAGGCCAGTGCTGGGTACAGGCCGCCCTGCCAATATACCTCAACCCTAATCTGAAGGAGTTGAGAGGTAAATTCAGTCTTTCTACCTACAGCTACTTGGAGGAGAATGCCAAAAAAGTTGCCAGTGGCTTGTTGTTATGGATTTCTAATGGAGGAAGATTATAAATTTGATAAAAGAACTAATAAAGAATATAATAACTATGGATTTGCTTCCTTATATTGTAGTATTATTCTGGTTCTGTTATTCTACCTTTCATTTTATTAATGGTTTTAATTTTCAATGTCAAGCTTGGTTCTGGTTATTGAGTGCTTTGTACTTTTCATTTCCTTTCTATCTCCTGAACATATATGTTTATAGCTACTTAAACTGGTAGTAATAATCTCTTTATCAACTGTACATTAGACAGTGGATAAAATAGCAAATAATTCTCCACCATTTCACCTGAATCCTTCAATGACATCTTATATAGTATGCTGATTATTTATCAATACAATATCACAGTTGCAGTGGTGTATTTTGGTTTTAATTGTTTGACTCTATTAACTAAAAATGTATATAGAATATGATGATGATAAAGTGTTAATAAAAGAGGCCCCTCATTTCTCTCTCAACACATATGCCCTGATTCAGCAAGCATTGAAATGTGCTTAAAATTAAGCTTAAAAGTAAGTGCATTTTCCTGTATTTTGCTGAATTGGGGCCTTTCAAAAGGAAGCAGAGCTCCTCTTAGTACTCTTTGTGATTTCTCATTAAACAAAATGTCTCACTGAAACATAAATTGACATAGTCCCCATCTACTAGAAACCTGATCTGAATGTGAAACCATTAATTGAAATATGAAAACTTCAAATACTCATGAATTCACCTTGCATTATCATACTTTATAACTCTTCAAGTTCACTGAGCACTCTGCAACCTTACTACACTCACTTAAACCAAGAAATATAAAAAACTAGCTAAAACACTGTTTTAAAATTAAAACTGCACCTTGTCAGTCAAATTACTGACAGCTGGGTGCACAGTCAAATGCAGTAAATTAACTGTTTTGCTTTAAATAAATTTAATGGTTTGCACTTTACATGTAATTGGTAATTTTTAATGGTAACTAACAGTTTATAATACAGTATTCCTATATAGCAAAGAGTTCAAGGGACCTAATTATGCAGTGACAGAGACTGTTGTGTTCTCACTATGTAATTGTAAAAATTGTTTTTAACAATAAAGAGCAGTTGAAATTTGTCAATTTAAGAGTGACAAATAATGTTTTTGACTATAAATGTGGTACTTAAACAGTTGTTTTAACAGTAGACTTGTCAACTTGATGTAGCTGAACATCATAAAAACTCTTAAACAGTAAATTTAATTGTTCAAATTAGCAGTAACATTGTCAACCAGTTGGTACTGGTTAAAATGTGGGATTTTAAAAGCAGAGCAATAAATAAATAAATACAACCAGTTCTAAATTGTTAATACCTTTGGGAGGTTTGTTTTAAATTCATGTCAATACGATATACTGTACTTGTGACAAGATGCCGTTATACATGAAATAATTGTGTTTAGACTAATTGTAATACTATGTAGGTGTGGTATAACTCCATTTGTGAATTTGCCCCAGGATGCCTAAAAAGAGGCTCACTGTTTCATTAGTAAACTAAAGTTTCAATGCCCCTGTATAATATTTGCTTGATCCGGCTCCATTAAAGTTAATAAGAGTTACACTGCTGACGTCAATGAGAGCAGGATCAACTGGCACCAAAAACTTTGGATTGTAGCTCAAATCTAATCCAGAGTGAATGAGCAGGAAAAGCTCTCTATGTATTGCTAAACAAGTAAGCACATCACCAGTCCCACTTCCTTCCAGAACTCTTATATCCAGCAGTGCTACAAGTACTGTAGCACGTTGCCCTACATTGGTGTTCAGGCAAGCTATCAACCATGGACGTATGTTTAAATCTGTTATGGCTCATCAACAAAGTATATCAGGCTTGGAAGCTTATGTAAACCTGGGCTTCCAAGCACAAAAAAAAAAAAGGCTATTGGCTTCAAGGCCAAGAAAATCCCTCTTATTTCATCAGCAAATGTAACGAAGGCCGCTTGTGCTCAAAAGCTTTTAGTTTGTTCCCTGAATTCTCAAACTGTAGCGAGTAACACAGCTGGGTTAGTTAGAAAACAATGTGGGTATTTGTCAGTGCAAGTAAGCAGAGGAAAAATGTGTTCAAGTTGAACAGTGAACAAATGAACCTGTAAATATTTTCAAGACTAAAAGCACCAAGTGAGGGCAGACCTAATAGGTGCCAACTGCTGATTGGTTTCCCCACCCCTTGTGCAGATCAAAGGTTGCAGCAGCTCTAAGCACTGCATTGTTGTGGCCTTTCACCCAGCCAACTGGGCTCCTTCCCAACCAGCCAGCAAGCAAATCCACTTCTCTTCTGTTAGGTCTCTGTCAGGACTGACTCTTAACCAGCCTTTTATACAAGGTATCGCCACTAGGAGCAGCTTTGACAACTCTACGGCTGTGCCTAATGCCTATTCCCAGACGCTCCAGCAGCCCATGTCCTGGCTTCTCCGTCAGCAACCTACTGAGCTAGCAGGGGAGCTACACATGATGGGAACATTGTTTCTGCACAGTTCTGCGGCCCTCTCTCTCTCTGGTGTGACATGTTAGAGTATGCGCTAAAGAGAGGAGAGAGGGGGCCCTGTTGCTGCTACTATAGGTCAGTCTATGGAACCCCACTTCTGACAGCAGCAGCAGCAGCAGCCCTCTCCCAGGTAAGAGGAAGTGGGCTCCCAGAAAAGTGGGGAGAGAGTTTGTGGAGGGGCTATGAGATGGGGGAGAAAGGGCAGAGGTAGAATCCAAAAGCAGTGAGGAAGGGGGAAGGAAAATTGGGAGAGGAATAACAAAGAAATGTCATTGTGTCAATATGCTTATTTTACTGCAATCTCATTCTGCACCTGTCTCATCCCTGTTTGTTTCTTCCACCTGCTAAGTTCTGTAGTAACCTACGTTCTCTTGGAGGCAGAGGTTGTCTTCTTACTAAGTATTTGTACTGTGCCTATCACACTGGCTCCCCAATCCCTTAGACACTACTGTAACACAAATAATGTGGATAATAATAATGATGATAATCAATAACAAGTACCCGGGCCCAGTGGTGCACACCTGTAATCCCAGCTACTTGGGAGGCTGAGACTGGCAGATCATTCAGGGGTTCTGGACTGCAGTGCACTATGCCGATTGTGTGTCTGGTGCCACTGACAGACTGGCCAAGGGGTGGCTGAAGTACTGATTACAACAACACAAATGACATGTTGTGATCGGCCCTCTGTCTGTGAGGGCTGATGGACCGATCGATCAAGGAATAACAAGTGGTTTGTTAAGCAATACAGAGGCTAAATTTGTTAGGAATGAATAGTTCAACCAACTAGGTAAAAGTATAACATGCAATGGTAATGTGTGTGTTGTAAATATGTACACAAACAAATGAAAGCTATTGCCAAAGATGTGTAGGAATTGACCTGACCTATGTTAGAGATGGGCTGGAGCCATAAAGTTTGGATCCAGATCTCAAATTTTGGGTTCAGATCCAAGATTTTGCTAGACCATACTGTCTCAAATGAACACCAAAAATGTCTAAGCCAAAATCAGCTGCCAAATGCACATAAACGACTCCAATTGCTTCAATAGGAGTTTCCTGTGTGTATCCAGGAGCAGATTTTAGAGCTAAGAGTATGCATCAAAGTCTAAATAGCAAATGTTAGTCCATTGACATTCTGTTTATTCATTATTTTCAAGGTGTCAATAGGAGTTTCTCTGTCTAATATAAAATGATTTGGTTGTCACATTTTTAATGAAGGCTTTTAATTACTCTTGATATATGGTATTGTACTAGTTGTTTTGTGCAGAAAACTGCTTTTGTGCACTTAGCTAAATCCCCTGTCTATAGCAAAATCTGCCTACATCAGGTTTTTGGTCAAAAACAGTCTTTGTCACTGCTCTTGTACACAGGATGGGTTCAGCTGTTATTTACAGTATAAAAAAGGAGCAATTGTATGAGATTTACAGTGCAGGTGCTTTATGTGGAACTATGTGATTTGCTATATTTGACTGTGCACCTGGGTTACCCAGGATATAATAATAAACACATGGAATTTCTTGGAGTGCCAATATTAGAGTTACTTCTTTAAGTTGCTAGTGCGGTTTTAAGTAATTACAAGCAATGAGCTAAGTCCTGGATCTAAGCGAGAGAGCCTTCATTTCAGTGTGGACAACATATATAGTGCAAAAGCAGCATTAATGTGCATACTTTGCTGGCTGACAGCTGGACTGAACATGCATACACACATTCATCAGGTCTTCAAACTGTGCATTGCATTTGTATATTCAAAAACCTGCAATGCACCTAGCTACCCATGTGATAAACTGCACAGACATGTGATAAATTGCATTTTACCTGTATGTCTTAAAGTACATCTCTCTGCATGTGTACTTTAAGCTGACCCTTTCATAAGTGGGAAATTTAGTACAGCCAAGATCATTTGTCTCAAATATTAATTAGCTGTTTTATTTCAAATTCCAGTGCTTTTTAACTGTCTTAATACAGTACATCTCATGCATTGGTACTGTGGAAAGGCACACATGTTGTAACAAAAATGAATGCATTAAATAAATAAATAAATAAATCCAATTGCCTAGGTACTAATTTGCCATAGATTGTATTTAAGTCCTCATCCATTATGTGAATTAGAAGTGAAACAAACAATGGCATCAATACTCTACTGCAGCCAGCCCAGCCTGAGATCCAGCAGAGTATGTGTCCTGGACAGTTTGTATTGATGCTGTCCTGAGTATCACACTCATCAATAATGGAAATAATTGCATTTTAATAATTAAAAAACCCCCATCATTTTCACAGAGCTAGAAATGATGACTTTGTTCCCTCCCCTGCAGTTTATCTACCT
The DNA here is from genome assembly GCF_020497125.1 of Mauremys mutica. Classification (NCBI taxonomy): domain Eukaryota; kingdom Metazoa; phylum Chordata; order Testudines; family Geoemydidae; genus Mauremys; species Mauremys mutica. Next base: position 105,585,204 of record NC_059073.1, read on the forward strand.
TTTAATGAAGGGACTGATTCACCAACAAACAGCTCCTTTACAAACAAACACACACACACACACACACACACAAAAGAAAGAAAGAAAGAAAGAAAGAAAGAAAGAAAAAAAAGGGAAAAAAAAGACCTGCTGTTTTCCAAGCAGGTGATAAACTATTCAATTTATCTCAGAAAAATTTCCAGTGATCAATTTGGCCGTGTGCCAAACTCAGAAGCTAGAATTAAAGCTGAAAGGTACAGAGAAAAAGTTACCCTTCCCCTCTTAGCCCCCTTCCCACTTGACGGTACAAAGAGCATGCTCAAATTCAAAGCACTTTGCTTTGCACTTTGGTCTGATTCTGCATTTTTCTAGCACTAAAAACTCCTGTACACTTAAATGGGGATGTCTGAGTACATAAGAGATGTAGCATCCTGCCTGGTTTGGTTGTGAACAGTGTTTGTGCAGGTACTGTAGTCAGACCAAGAAAAAAAGGATTGTTTTTCTTAGTTCTGAAGCTCTGTCTGCACTACACACTTTACCATGATTAGTTAGGTATCAACCACAGTAGGGCCTTGAACAAGTTATGATAGATCTAGATAAACCATAATCTACTATTCTATTATACATAGCTTTCCATACTGTGCTCATTACCATAGTATCTGAGTGCCTTTCAGTAGTGCATAAAGCAATGTGACTACACATCTCTCATGTGGTATTTGTTGTCTCATCCTCCAGAGGGAGAAGCGTGTGCAGTGGAGTGGCTTGTTTCAGTAGCATAACTGTTGCTATATGTTTTTATTAGAGAAGATAAGGTCAAACATTTTTGCCTTACACTTGGAGCAGAAAGTGATGAGGTTTGCGATGGTCCTTAGTGGCTGCAGGAGTTCCTTTTATAATATTCCGTATTCTATACTCTGAGTGTTCGTCTCACTTTTTCCTTTCTCCCATGGCATCCTACATCGGGACCTTGACAGGTTGAGAAGTAGGTCATATATTGCACAACATTACTAAGTCAAATGAATGACTGGAAGCTCCATTGAGAATTCCTGAAATTAGAAAGCAAGTGAACAGATAATTTAAAAGCAAACCTAATGCATCATAAAATGCATTTATCCATTTATTTTGACAATGTTTTAGCTGTAATTTGATAATACTTGATAACGTACAAGTAAGTACAATGTATTATGTTTTATTAAAATAATGACCTCTTAGTTAATATAAAATCCCATTATAGCACCTTGCTTCTAAATCTGCTGAGTGGGTGGAGAGATATGGAGTTCTTTGTGTGGATTATAGGCTTCTCCCATTCCCAGTTTAGTTCATATTCTTTTTTTTAACTAGTGATGGGTAAAACAATTTGGATCAGATAAGACCCAACCAAAATTAGGAACAGAATTTAGAATAAAACAGCCCTAAACTTTGTTAGAGGCTTTTAGAAGTTCAAACCAAAACAGTTTGGATAAGTGTTGCATACACAATTGAACCAAAGCCCCGATACAGAGCTGGTCAAAATGCAGACCATTGGAATTTAAGGTTTTTTTAAACATTTTTAAACACTTCATAAGCTGGTTGAAAAACAGCCCCCCAAAAAGGAGAAATATTGAAAAACTTTTGCAAAAGATTTTGATGAACATTTTTGAAGTTTCCTACCATCTCTATCCTGAAGTGCTTCAGGTTCTCCCATCAGAAACATAAACCTGGGTCTGTCTCCATCCTGGCAGAAACAAGAAGTACAAAGAGGCACCTGTGCTAGTAATTCAGTGCTCTTTTAGGTTGCTGTTCACCAAAGCACTATTCCCCTATTGAAAACTAAGCATGTGTTTAAGTGCTTGCTGAATCAGGCCCTAAAAAATGTATGCGGTGCCAGCAGATGAGTAACTTTGCACTCTCTGTTCCTGCTAGTCACAGTAACATCCCGGATAAAGAAAATTATCCACAACTATTAGGAAAACCATCAGGAAAACAAAATCTTCTTACTATATGGGGCCAAGAAATTCCAGTGAGTTTTGGCCTTATATTCATATGAACTATACAATAGTTTCAGACAGATTGTTATGGAAATAAGCCTTTATTGAAAGGTAGGGCTACCAGATATCAAAACAAATGTTCACCCACTGAGGAAGAGATTCATTATAACTGTGCCAAAGTGAACAACCAAGCCTCTCTCTCTTTTCTTACACTCTTTGATAATAGTATACCATACTTATTACTTTCTTTAAAGTTACTTACTTAATTCACCAGAATAATTGTCTTATTGTTGGTTGTGTACATGATTATTTAGGGTGCTTGAAGTATTTAATATGAAGTGATGGCACAAATTTCCCTCTCTCCCTGTGCTTTGCTAGTCATATGCACCAGAACCACCTCTAAGATCATTAAAAGTTCAGTTAATTCAATAACACTTTGTACTTTATAGTTTTACTGCAATGATTAAGTTTTTAAAGATAGCTGCAGGCCCTTCCTTCCCAGCCCAGCTGCTATCTGACAGTAGTGAAAGTGAAAATAAAGAGGGAAAAAAACTGAAAATACCTGAAGAGAATAAAGAACAGGGTGATGGGGTAAGATGGATTACTTGAATTTTCCACCAATCACTGAATAACACATTGGCTAAAGCATTGATTGATGAAGTATTTAAGTCGTCAATCTCACATCACAAGCCTTTTTACAAATGGCTGCAGAAAGGGGCTGACATTGAGGTGGTATCAATGGAAGTTGGCTTTGCTACAAAGTATAAGAAAGACCTCTAGTCCACAATTTGCTCTTTCGCAAGATGTTCAATAACCACTTTCGACGGCCACTTTGCCAGCAAATGTTTCACTTAAAATGTCGGTATTCTTTACTCAGGACTGCAGTCCACTTCTAAATTTATAGGCCTTTACTATGGGAAGATTTACTTTCCTTTAGTTTTTGGTTGGATTATCCTGCCCCCTCTCCACCCTCCCCCCCAAAAATGCATACTGCTTTTTACACAGAAGACTTTTTTTCTTTCTTTCTTAAAAGAATTACAACTAGTTGTTGTCTCTTTAGATGTGTTCTAAAATGGTAAGTCAGTCATTGCCAGAAGTCTGCATTTGGTTTAGGAATCAGCTTGTTTTGGCTTTTTTTTTAATGCTCTGCTCCTCTTGTTCATTGGCATATAGAATCTGCTGCTGCAGAGACAGGTCACTTCTGGATTACCCTCCGTGTCATTTCATTTGTTCCCCTTAAGTCCCTCCTCCTCAGTGAATATGACAAATCACACGAAGTGGAAGAGAGACAACAATTCAGTTTCCATTGGAGAGGAGAGGAGGAGAAGCACATACCTCAGCATGAAAGAGCATCTTGATATTAAGTTTTCTTTCAGGAGTCATTAATAATTTATGAGACCACACAGAGTGTTTCTCCATGGACATTTTTCTAAATAATGTAATGTGCAGTCAAGTATCAGACAAGGGGGGAAATAGCTCTGTTTAGATTTTTTAAAAAAAGGTACACTTGAATCCAAATATTCTGAAAGTTGTCTATTGTCTTATTCCAAAGCCTCATCTCTTTGTAGAGTCAGCAGAAGCTACTGGAATGTTGCCCAGTCTTAAGAGAGTTTTGCTGCAGGGGCGCTAGTAAAAGTACCTCAGGCTCACAACATCTAAACTCTATTTGTTGCACTCAGTAAAAAGTGATGAAGACAGGGCATGCTTCTCATCTAATATTAAGCAGAGTAGCTCCATTCCCTGCACATATGATCCAACAGAACAGAGCCAACATGAAAGGCAGTTTGCTACAACTGTGAAGGGTCTGTAGCAAACTTCTCCTCTTGCCCACATCTTCTCACCAGGGTTGCACTTCGTTCCCCATGCTCCTCCTGGAGAGACACATATACACACTGTCCCTTATACAGGCAGGCTAAAGTTAAAAGATAACAGTCTAGCCCTAAATGAGACACTAATGCTATGCCACTGATACAATACATGGGACATCACAAAATTATCTGTGAACAGGCATCGTATTAATAACAGAATAATAGATTAAAAACACAAAGTGGCACAAATTAAAATTAGTGTTATTTGGAAGGTGGAGAAGTAATGAAATAAGCCATGATGTAAGTGGGATTTTTCAATCTCGTGCTGTCTGCCAGAAGAGGCACTGTTTCTGTTCTTAGTGTAAAAAGTAGCCTACTTACTCACCATCAATATGTGATATTCATATAAATAAACTAAACATCATAAATCAGTTGTGCAAGGAATTCAATCTGAAGAGCGCACCTTTGAATTATTCAGACAGATACACATTAGCGGTCACCATTATTGTATATAGAAACACAATGTATGGGACCAAAGTGGATGTAATATACTGTAGCAGTAATATGTGGAATGAATTAGACAACTTGTACAAAGCAACAAGTAAATTTATTGTATTAAATAAGAATCCAGCTCACCACTGCAGTATATAGGTGCAGTTAAAATGGTTTGCCTCTTCCCATTACACGACATTGTAATCAATTGCATAAATCACTGGCCGACAGAAATCCTGCATTTGAAATATTTCACATGCTTCCTGTGACAGAGCAGAAATCTTGCTCGGGAATTAGAAATCCAAGAAGTTAGAAAAAGATCTGGACCAGGCTTTTGCTGACTTTTGCTCCAAAATGGAAAGAGTTAAGGTGCATACGATATGGGGGTATTTTAATCAAGACAGACAAGATTAGTGTAATTTGATACTTAAGAGCAGGGGTAGGCAACCTATGGCATGCATGCCAAAGGCGGCATGTGAGCTGATTTTCAGTGGCACTCACACTGCCCGGGTCCTGGCCACCGGTCCGGGGAGCTCTACATTTTAATTTAATTTTAAATGAAGCTTCTTAAACATTTTAAAAACCTTATTTACTTTACATACAACAATAGTTTAGTTATATATTATAGACTTATAGAAAGAGACCTTCTAAAAATGTTAAAATGTATGACTGGCACGCGAAACCTTAAACTAGAGTAAATAAATGAAGACGCAGCACACCACTTCTGAAAGGTTGCCGACCCCTACTTATGACAAACAATGCCAGTGTAAGAATGTTGCACGAGAAATAGCAACTACACAATTAGGCCCCAGTCTTACAAACACTTATGCATATGCTTAACTAACTAATGTATATCTCAATTATGTGTTATACGGCATCTGAACATTTATGGTAGTGGATACAATTGCTGTATTTAAAGTGTAGTTGGGAAAACCTTAGAGAATAAGAGTGAAATCCTGCTTCCATTTTAATGAATGGGAGTTTTGCGATTGATTTCAGTGGATCCGGGATTTTAGCCTACATTTTTAAATGAACGGCACAATAACAGCAGCCACAAATGCACCTGCATCGACCAAAAGACCCATATTTGGCCATACTCATTTGTAAATTACATGTTGAAATATCTGTCTACAGGCATTTCTATTATTATTATTATTATTTATTTGTCCATTCATTTATTATTAGCCATTTTCCTTTATGTATACATCATTTGAAAGTTTCCAGAAAGAGAAAAATAAAAAAGCAGTATACATATTTTATTAACTGAAAGATAATGATTCAATGTTATTCTTTATTTGACCTAATTAAAAAAAACAGTTGACAAAGAACAAGTGAGGAAAGATGCAAGCATAGACCAATCAAACACCATGAATGTTGTTCATATGCTGATATCTTTCTTACAGCTCTAAGAATGTGCTGATTTGCCCTCCCCAAGATTTTACAGGCCCATTGGATGCATATATATTTTTTCAGAGGCAACCCTTGAACCCAAATCTGAAAATTTGATCCTTAGACCACCTAATTTCTAGAACATACAAGAAGCCTCATCAGCGCTGTTGGCTGTTCTGTATCTTTAGAATATAATGGAGGGTTTTTTTTATCATATGTAACCTATTGGTTATTATATCCAAGACACTGGACCTGGTTCTGTTTCACTTATACCAGTGTAAATCAGAACACTGATTTGAAATCAATGGAGTAGATGCAGCATAAAAAGACATTAGCAAGATCAGAATCAGGTCCATTTTGAATAGGAATCTACTCAAAATAAAATACAATGAAAGTTATAAAACAAAATGAATATATTCATACTCCTAACTGGTAGGAATTATCTGGCCTTGTTTCTTACTGTTCAGGGCTGCCATTCCTTACCTTTCACGCTGGTTTCTCACATCACAGGATACTTTCTCTTTCTGTGTTTTTAAGGCCATGTTTTCCTTATACCCCTCCACTCTATGAAGGGCTCAAACACTCACACTCAAACTTGCTTCCACAAAGACATCCCTTCCTAAAAACATTTCCCTCACAAACCTTTCTTCTTTTCCAGGCACCTCAATGCCCCCTTTTTCTCTCTAATTGTCCAGTTGTTCATCAGCCTTGGGCCTTTTCCTCTCTGCTCCAATCTCACCTGCTTGCCTGACCCAATACTATAATTTATAATTTGTGGCCTGGTGAAGTCCCTTCCAATCCCACTTTTGTTTACTCCTCTCCAGTGTCATTCTCCCATATTGCTTTTGATGATTAACTGCGGCTTGTTCTCTCCTCTGCTATTTTCAGACACCACTGCTACTTAATTCTCAATGGCACTCATGTTTGCCTGTAAATTCTGACACTGTCCCTCTCGGCAGCACTGATTGGCTGCAAAATATTGATTGACTGATGGGTCAGGACTGGGGAGATTTTGAGATCTTTCATTAGCTTTGCTGACCCTATAGCTAGTAAATAACTAAATATACTGAGTCAGATTCTGCGCTGGTGTAAATCAGTGTGTCTTAAATGAATCTATGCCAGTTTACACCATCTGAGGATCTGGCCTATATCATTTTTTGATTACTAATCATTACTCTCACAGCATTTTACACCAATGAGGTGGAAAGGCAGTCCTGTAGACTGAATATTTGGTTAATGTAAACTTACTTTGTTTAATGGGCATATTAATAACAATTAGGTATAATAAAACCTACTTTCTTTTTATACAACATAGACTCATAAATTTGAAGGCCAAAAGCGATCATTAGGTTCATCTAGTCTGACCACCAGTATAGGACAAGCTATAACATTTTCAATGTATGACAGCACCTACCTATAAAAAGATGGTGATAGAGGGTGGGGAATCTTGGCTATTTCTTATATACCTGGGTAATCACACTTCTGAAAATGCTTTTGTTACCTTAAAGACTAATGTGATTGACTCATCAGAAACACATAATTTAGCTTAGATATCTAAACCATTACATTTATAACATCTGAGCTATTTTATTACCCCAGCTATATGGGCATGCATAAATAGCAATTAAGAATCTTTTTGTGAACGAATTTCACATTTCTATTTTGTTTGAGTATTTATTATATATCTTATTTTTTTCTTTTCTACAGTAAATATTTGTTGGTTTTAATTTAGTCTTCTTCTAAGACCCCAACCTCCTCCTTCTTCAGCCTGATGTCTTTGATTAGGAATTATGAGGAAAGTCCTGCTGTAATGAGATAATAAAGATCAACAGGGTAATGGGGAAGTGGTTAAAAGTTTACTTTGTGTCCTGATGGTCAAGGCTTGCATTCAGTAGATGCCATGGACCTAAGGTTCCTAGCCAATTAAACTTAGGTTCTGATAGATGGGCTTGTGGTCCTGTTGGTAAGGTGTTGGGTGAAACATCGCTGACCAGATAAAAGACAATGCAGTAGGCCAGTTCATTTGGTCCTGTAATTTATGTTGCAAGAATTAGATGCATCTGTGTAGAACTGAAAATGTGTTTTCATTGTGTCACTTACAGTGCTATTGGGTTCGTTATTCTGCTCTAGGAATTGAGCGGCTAGCCCAAGATGTCACTTATGCCACAGTATCCGCACTTCTATTTCTAGTGCTGTAGCTTAAGAGCTAGTATGAGTCTATCTACCCATCCTGAGAAACACAGTCACACCTCACAGCTGCAGTGAAGACATACCCTGAGATTATAACGTGAAGACAGCTGGGTTGCATAGATTTAGCCGAGTCCCAGTTTACTCTGCAGGGTCTTTACTACTGGCAGAAATGTACAAGAAGGAAAGAGTTCAGCTTGGGTCTCAGAATCCAGGCTGTGTTTCCAGGGCTGGCAATAAGAAAAAGCATCTTTTTAACTTGTAAAATGAGGTCAGTGAGAGGTAATACACATGGAACTGCTTGAGGCCACTTTCCGGGCCAGCCCACAACATTTTGGCACCTAAGGTGGGGCGATCAAATGATCCCCCTATGCCCCCTCACTTGGGCCCAAACTTTGAAAGGTTTCAATTCTGCCTTCTTCCTGTTCTACGCCTCTCATGGTACTGCTCTGCTACCTACCCCAATAAAGGAGAACTAACAACTTAAAATGCCTTGTTCAAAAATTTTAAGTAATACTTAACTTTCAAACACCTGAACAGCAAATGTAACTTTTCTTGTCTGCATAGTAAACACTGGCATATTTATCTGTTTGAATAATCAAAGTGGTGCTTTCCTTGCCTTCTTGGTTGCAAAGATTTGAACTGCTTCCTGAAGGTCCACAGTCTGGGCCAGCTCATGCTCTATTGAGATGATTGCAAGGCCAGCCAACCTCTCCTGTGTCATTGTGGAGCGTAGATGTGTTTTTATTAACTTCAGCTTGGAGAAGCTGCATTCTCCACTGGCAACTGTTACAGAAAGGGCTTTCAGTTCATCACCTATATCACTCACAGCAATATTGTGCATGTCACCATGTGTCGACGCTGTCTCTAGTGCCCTGCATTGCTGGTGTAGGTCTTCTTCAGATATAGTGAGCAGTTTTGGAATATCATACAAAATCCCAAATATACTGCTGTGTTCCTTGAGCTGCATGAAACGTTCTTCAACTGACTGTATTGCACAATCTAGCACCTGGTTAAAGAATTCAACTTTGAATTGTTGTCTGGGGTCTCTTATGGGATTATCCTGTGCCTCGTAATCAAAATATCTTCTTCTTCAGTGACTCTTGTATTCTTGAATGGGTGGGAAAATAGCTTCAGTGTGAAGTTCTCTGCCAACTTCTGTCCACTTCAGAAATTTTTGAAATCCCTCATCTGACCGGTAAGACTGTAGGTATGACTTTGCTTTTTCCAGTTGTTCCATTGCTCCAGGGTCAACACCTTGGAGTCTCTTGCTTACAACATTTATTTCAAACAGTATGTCATGCCACAACACTAAGCCATACAGAAATTTGAAGTTATGTATGTTTCTGGTGATTCCATTTCCCTCTGCCACTGTTCTCCCATGAACAGTTCCTGTCATAGCGTTATCCTCCATAATGGCAGCTGTGGCATCATCTATCTTCCCAATTTGGTGTTTGATAGGCTTTATCGCCTCAACTCGACTTTCCCATTGTGTGGCACTCAGTGGTTTCAGTGTCAGAGAGGACATTCCCAGATGCATGGGACAAAAAAAGTTCGAGGGTTTAACTCTCGGATCTGTGTCTGCACTCCTCTGTGCTTTCTTCTCATGTTGGCATCATTATTGTAGCCCTGACCTCTCATGTCAGCTATCACAATTCCCATATCTTCCAGATTTTTAAGAAGCACATTTGTCATACCAGCTCCTGTAGTATCATCAATGTGAATAAATTCTAGAAAATGCTCTCTGACAATCACCATTGCAGGGACATTTTCACTAGGTTCTGGTGTTACAAAACACACCATTAAAGTCATTTGTTCCATATGGCTGCTGTCAGGTGTGCAGTCCAGAATAATATCATGCTGACTTCAGATTTGCCACAATCTTCTGTTTGACTTTTGTTGCCAGTAATTGTATGATCTCATTTTGAATTGTTTTTCCAAGGTAGTGGTTTGTGTACATTTCTTGGGTGGTGACTCTTCTTAGATGCTCCTGGAGTACGGCATCAAACTCAGCCATCAGCTCCACAATTTTAAGGAAGTTTCCATTGTTTGGCACATACAGCCGATCTGAAGTGCCATGCAGTGCTAGGTTTTGGGTAGCAAGCATTCTCACAATGGCAACGAGCCTTTTCAGAACATTTTGCCAGTAAAGAGACTCTGATGCAATCTTCTCTTGATGCTGATCATCTATGGTGGCCTTTAACCATAGACCAATTATTAGGATAGCATATGACTCTAAATGTTGCGGTAATCCAATATTCATTTAATAACAGGGACACTGTCTTTTAAAATGGGAGAGGGATATCTCAGTGGTTTAAGCATTGGTCTGCTAAATCTAGGATTGTGAGTTCAATCCTTGAAGAGGCTATTTGGGGCAAAAATCTGTCTGGCGCTTGGTTCTGCTTTGAGCAGGAAGTTGGATTAGATGACCTCCTGAAGTCCCTTCCAACCCTGATATTCTATGATAACCTTAGTCTCACCTCAAGCTCTTTCCACCTATGGAATGCTCTCTGGTGATTTGCTGCCTTCTCATGGCATAGCAGATTTTTCCAGTCCTTTGTTCCTGTAGAAACCAATGTGCCTGGGTTAGAATGGAAGAGTTTGCAACAAAAACAGTATGCAGCATTGTGGGCTTTTGAGTACATAAGCCATAGCCTCTCCACTTTGCCACCATTGGGGATTTCACACCAGTAATGTGTTGTTTGGAAACTTCTATTTTCATTGTCTTTGGGGAACATGACGTTTTTCACATGCTGTGGCCCATGCAGTACACGGAAGTCCCTCAGGCTACTGCTCAAGTGGGTCCACAGTCCTGGATCATCTAGACTTAAGGAACTAAACTCAGCAGCAGCTGTTCCTTGCACCTCCACCACTCTCTTCTCTGATCTACACTTTTCTTCAGGAATGTGCATGGTTACATCCATTTGAGATGGAGATATGGATGCTGCAGTAGTTGCCAGGTCACCTGCACTCTGACTAACTGGAAGATCAGGCATCTCCTCACCACTCACATCCTCACTGGGGCTGGAAGGCTCCACAAATGAATATTTGTGTCTATGTATCTCAGGAGAGCTCCTTCCTGCTTAGATAGAAGAGCTTCCTTTGCTTTCTTTCTTTTTCTGAATGCTGCCCCAGAGGGGTGTTTTCTTCTTTCACTCATGACTGCTGTTCTGTGCCAGCTATAGTGGCTCTCAACACTCAGTTGAAGGGGACAAATAGGCAGGCTGGTAGCAGGGCCTGAGTGAGGGAAGATATCAGTGTCTTAAGGGCATAACTGGCTCCTAGTACTTCAGTTGACTGCCTGTTCTCCTCAAGTGGGTTCAGGGAAGCAGCAGGAAACAGGAAGCTCCCTGAGAAACTGGTGTTAATCAGTCCAGGCTCCTGGGGGTGCTAGAGAGATCCATAAGAGCCTCCTTCTCCTCTCTTTCCCTGCAACTCCTGCTGCTTTCTGTTATTCCCTCTCACTTTTTCTCCTGCCTGCCTGTTATGTCTCTTGTGCCCTCCTTCCTCCAGCGCAGCACTCAGGGGCGGCTCCAGACCCCAGCATGCCAAGCGCGTGCTTGGGGCGGCATGCCACGGGGGGCACTCTGCAGGTCGCCAGGAGGGCGGCAGGCAGCTCCGGTGGACCTCCCACAGGCATGCCTGCAGAGGATTCGCTGGTCCCGCGCAGCTTCGGTGGAGCCGCGGGACCAGCGGACCCTCTGCAGGCACGCCTGTGGGAGGTCCACCGAAGCCGCGGGACCGGCGACCAGGAGAGCGCCTCCCACGGCATGCTGCCCTGCTTGGGGCGGCGAAATGTCTAGAGCCGCCCCTGACAGCACTCCACCATCTCTGCATCTAGAGCAGAGAGAATACATATGCACCAGAAGCAGACACAATTTTCTACACTCTGGGTCCTAGTGGTGCCCCTCTCCTCCTCCCCCAGTCTGGCACCTGAGGCAGCCGCCTCAGTTCGCCTCATGGTAAGGCCATCCCTGGCCGCTTTTACAGTCACTTTTCAAAGCAGAACTGTAATTCAATGTAAAGGGGGTTTGCACTGAAAGTGAAGACCTTATATAAAACCTCCAGGTTTTTTTCCAAGCAAAGATCGGTTCGGACTGCTTTCTTCACACTAGATACAGATCAGAACTTGTCCAAAGTTGTGTTTGGGTGGGGAGTGGGGTAATAGATGCAGGTTTGGGTTCTGACCCATCTCTATTTCAGAGGAATACAACTTCATACAATTAGGGTCCAACATTGTAAGCAGAAGAAAACCCCCAGGCTTCTGGAAAGAAACAAACTGCCTGTATTATGTAAGTCATTAAAAAGCCCCAAAGAAGGACAGCTTTCTTCCACAAAGAGGAGGCGGTATTTATTTAGCGTGTGCATAGTTGTCTAGCCAAGCGATAGCATCTTCAGTGGCATGATGCAGTTCTTCTAGGCCACTGCTGAACCTAGTCAGCAGGCATTCATCGGCTATGCGCGTCATCACCTGTGTTGCACCGCAGCTGCACAAAGGGCTGTCATGAAGGCCCCAGCGATACTGGTTGGTTGCACAGAGACCTTGCCTGGTCTGGAACCTGTTCAACAGGGACCATTGACAATGGGGCGGGTCAAAACCAGGAGGTGAATGCCCTTCACTTCCTTCTGAATACAGTAGGAGTAAAGTGCTGTCTTTCTCCAGGAACACCTTTCACATTTTCTCTCATTAACTCTGCCTCTTTCTTTATATCCTGTATACCCCTGAGCTTTGTGCTGAAATCAGAGAAGGTGTGCACAGTTTTGTAAAAGCAAAATGTGGGGAATTTGCATGGGCTTGTGCATAAAATCATTGTCAGCGCAAAAGAATCCCTTTTAGTTCTGCCTAGTAGATTAAAAAAAAGCATTTAAAGAGACAGCAAGTGACCACAAGAGGCAGGGGGATCTGGTTACCAATGCATGGCTGTCTAAAGTTTAGATGCAGGAAGGTCAGAAAGAATTCCACTGGCTGACATCTCCAAATATGAACACTCTGAAAGTGTAAAAGCAATATACGGCCTCCCCTATATATTGTCCTCTGTTCTACACCCAGGTAATGGCTCTGTGCCACTGATTCCTTCTTAGTGTGAAAGTATGGTACTTTAGCTTGTGTGTTCAGCAGCGGGAAGCCCTAGGGCAGGGGAGATCTATTTTATATACTGCGTGTATGAGGGAGAACATTATGTTAGATACCAGGGAGCTGCTGAGGTTTTTATTCTCTCATTACTAGAAAACATTTCTGCACACTTTTCTCTGTGTTTTTATTAATCCTTTTCATTTCATGCTGTCTCCCCTCCCACTTATTTAGCAGCTGCTCTCTCAATATCTCACCTCCAGTTCACGAAGGCACTGTAGGCAGATCACAACATATATCCTGTTATACTCCTGGACATGCCATCTGCCATCTCCTCCTGGACACTTTTGCAAACAGCTCTCTACAACAATAGAAAGTCTGGCCGCTTAGGGGTTTATCCTTCCCAATGACTATTTGTGAATAAGTGCAAATTAAAAAGTGAGGAATAGGGATACCCAATCCTGCATTAATGAAAATGCTGCTGTCTGGCCTAGCCATCATGGGTATGCCCATGTCAGGCTCGTGGGGCTCGAGCTGTGGGACTGTAAAATTGCATGTAGACATTCATGGGATCCCAGCCCTAGCCTGAATGTCTACACCACAATTTCACAGCCCCCAAGCCCTCCGAGCCTGAGTCAGCTGACACCAGCCAGATGCAGGTGTTTTATTGCGGAGTGGACATACTCTTAGTTACTCCTGCTTAGTAGCAAGCGAAAGTGAGAAGAGGGAAGTGAGTAGTTAAGTGCCTCATGAACATGCTGAGGATTGCATTTCAATCCTTGTCTCCTTTGACACATCCAGTCCCAGAGCCCATCTCTTTTTTATCCTGCCCCACTAAGAGTAAGGGAGATGGGAACAAGTCTTGGGACTTCCATTCACTGGGAAGAATGATGCCCAAGATGAGATTTTCAAAGCAACGTCCTGGGTGTTAGCATTAACCTTAATGGTAGATCCCCTGCACAGCTTTGAAATTCTCAACTTTTGTACTTAGTTTTACTCACAGTCATACATATCCTCCACTCACTCCTGCAGTGCAATGCAGCAGGGCTGGATTAAGGCAATTCAGGGACTGTCACACCACACATGGGACTATCAGCAACAGCCCCACCCAGTGGTCCTGCCCCTGTGCCATGACCCCATACAAAAAAGAGCCATCATCACAGTGAGACTATCACTTCTTTGTGGAACAGTATTGGGCCTACCTGCTCTGACCACTGCTCTCTGTCTTCAGGAATGCTGGTATCCATCATGGAAGAAGGGGTGACTCAGTTCCTACTCACCCAAGCATATATATGTAGGGGCCTGTCCTAGAACAGCCCCATCTGGAGTGACCCTCTACAGCAAGCCATGGTATGAGGCGTGCTCTGCCTCAGTTTCCCCTCTCAGGTAACCCCATAACTTCATTTCACGCTCTTCTCTGTCAATAATACCGCCTCCTTGGGGCTCGTTTATTATAAAAACCATATGCAAAATAGTCCATAATGAAAGTCCTAACATAAAATCCAATCGTCACCCTCAGTGCAAGTAGTCATTATGATCACCTAATATCTAGTCCCACATACCACATCCTGGCACCTTCAACCATGTCCAGCCTCTCTGTCACTCCTTTTCTGTCCCTCTGGCCCTGAATAGCTACCCCAGCCCTTCCAACTGGAGAGCAGCCCCACTTTTCCTAGCAGGAACCCCCATGGCCTCTCTGTGAGGAGCATCCCTCACTCCAGGGCCGGCTCCAGGCACCAGCACTCCAAGCGCGTGCTTGGGGTGGCATGCCACGGGGGGCGCTCTGCCGGTCGCCGGGAGGGCGGCAGGCGGCTCCGGTGGACCTCCCGCAGGCGTGCCTGCGGAGGGTCTGCTGGTCCCGCGGCTCCGGTGGACCAGTGGACCACCGGAGCCACAGGACCAGCGGACCCTCCGCAGGCACGTCTGCAGGAGGTCCACCGGAGCTGCGGGACCGGCAACTGGCAGAGTGCCCCCCGCGGCGTGCCGCCATGCTTGGGGCGGCGAAATTGCTAGAGCCGCCCCTGCCTCACTTCCCCTAGCCCTCTCACAGTTTGTCTGAGTCCAGCTTGTCAGCCCTGGAGACATCAGTACATAAGCTTCTCCACTGCTCCTTAGCCTTCATCCCTCTCCAGCTTACATCCAGCAGGCATCTCCTTTTGCTGTTCCCTGTCCCTCAGGCCAGGCTCTTTGGCTTGGGGACACCAGTACACAAACCCCTCTTTTTGTTCTCCTGCCTTTTCCCAGGAGCCACAGTCTTCTGGCTCTGGCAACTCTCATCTCCTGCTCTTCTCCTGAGGCCCTAACTCACCAGATCTCTTCCACTGGGGCTGGGGTGCCTCTTTTAAGCCCAATTAATTGGCCAAATTGTTGTGTACTGATAAGGCACAGGTCCACTGGGCCTGGTTCTTGTTAAAGGACCAGTGTTACCCTGTGACAGGGCCCCAGTCAACACCAACTTAACAGAGCCTTGAAGGGGTGGTAGCAGTGAAGGTCCCCACCCACAGACTTCTCCAGTAAAGCAGTGTTGGCTGTGCCCTGCCCCCTTCATCAGAGTAGCAAGCATCAGAATTAACCTAATAGGATTAATGGGGCACCTCACACCTCTTAGAGCAGTGGTTCTCAAACTAGGGCAGCCGCTTGTTCAGGGAAAGCCCCTGGCGGACCGGGCCAGTTTGTTTACCTGCCGTGTCCACAGGTTTGGCCGATCGCAGCTCCCACTAGCTGTGGTTTCACCGCTCCAGGCCAGGGGCTGCAGGAAGGATGGCAAGCACATCCCTCAGCCCGCGCCACTGCCTGTAGCCCCCATTGGCCTGGAGCGGCGAACCACAGCCAGTAGGAGCCGTGATCAGCCAAACCTGTGGACACAGCAGGTAAACAAACCATCCCAGCCCGCCAGGGGCTTTCCCTCAACAAGCAGCGGCCCTAGTTTGAGAACCACTGTCTTAGAGCTATTGTTTCAGGCTGCCTGCAGACTCAAAGAGCTATCACTGCATCAGTTATACTCAAGTCCCATTTGCAGGCTTTTCTTCATAAGGAGCAGGGCTGGAAATATATATTAAATCGCAGCTAAGATCCTGATATCTTCTTGTGACTCCAGGAGGCAGTACACTAGGCACGAGCCTTAAATGCCTGTGCCTTAAGCTAGAGAGAGACAAGGTAGGTGAGGTAATATCATTTATTGGCCTAATTTCTGTTGATGAAAGAGACAAGCTTTTGAGCTTTCATGGGGCTCTTCTTCAGGTCTGGGAAAGGAACTCCCAGCATCACAGAAAATTGCAAGGTGAACAGATGTTTAGCATAATTAGTTAAGGCATATTTCAAGGGACCATTCAAGATAATTGGTTTTGTGATACATTTGTCCAGAAATTCTTCCTCAAAGTGGCCTGTGAAGAGGTTGGCATGTTTGGGGGGGGGCGGAGGGACAGGGGGAATCCTCGTACCCATGGCTTGTCCCATGGTTTGGACAAAGTATTTGTTGTTGAATGTAAAATTGTTATGGGTGAGGATGAAATGGGTGAGTTTGGTGATGTGATTTTGTGGATATCTGAGTTTTGTTCTTTGTTATTGTAAGAGATGTTTATGTATAGGGAGGAGACATCCTTGGTGAGGGAAGTTGTTAATATTGCAGAGCTTCTGGAGGAAATTGGTGGAGTTCTAGAGGAAGCTGGCCCTTTGCATGGTGAATGGTTTGAGGATGGTTTCTATGCATCCTAATATTCCTTCAGTAAGAGTGTAATGGGCAGATATGAAGGTTCTGCCTGGGTTCCTTTGTTTGTGTATCTTGGGAAGCATTTAGAAGGTTCCTGGGGTGGGGTTTGTGGGGGGATGAGGCTATTGGAAAGTTTCTGTTGGAGTTTTTTGGGAAAGGATTTGATGATATCCTTAAATTCCTAAGTGAATGTGTGAGGTCTTCTTTGAGTTTTTTATAGTAGGTGGTGTTAGATCAGGGGTAGGCAACCTATGGCAGGTGTGCTGAAGGCGGCTCGCAAGCTGATTTTCAGTGGCACTCACACTGCCTGGGTCCTGGCCACCAGTCCAGGGGACTCAGCATTTTAATTTAATTTTAAATGAAGCTTCTTAAACATTTTAAAAACCTTATTTACTTTACATACAACAATAGTTTAGTTATATATTGTAGACTTCTAGACAGAGACCTTCTAAAAACGTTAAAACATATTACTGGCATGCCAAACCTTAAATTAGAGTGAATAAATGAAGACTTGGCACACCACTTCTGAAAGGTTGCCAACCCCTGTGTTAGATACTTGTCGGTTGGACTCATTAATATAGTCCTCACAGTTGACAAATAAAATGCATCCCTTTTGCTGGTTTGATCACTGTCTCTTGGTTAGATTTCAGGGGCTTTGTAAGCTGTCCTCTTGGTTGTGGAGAGATTGTGGTAGATGTGATGTTTGTGAAGGATTTTACAGTCAGTTATTTTTCCTGAAGCAATCAATGTAATTATCAAGTGTGTGGTTTTGTCTGCTTTGGGGTATCCAGTCAAATGATTATTTTTTCTTTTGACTGGTGAGTGGGGACCTGGTCATTGTGAGTGGTATCATCATTGTTGTCAGGCAGAGTTTGTGAAAGAATTCTTCAAGTTTCAAGTTCTGTGATGGGGCAGAAGTCCTGTGGAGAGCTAAGATAATTCAGCTCTGGTTAGGAGTAGTCTTGATAAATTGACATTGGGGTGTCATGTAGTGTCCATGTGGTGGGTCCTGGTGTCATGGTTCCTCCCAGAGGTGGTGTTCTGTGGGTTGTGGAATTCTAGTTGGTTCCACTTTTGGTTTTGTGTTGGATGGCTGTCATCAGGTTTCTTTTTATAGGTATTTTGGTTTCTTGCATGATCTCCTAATTTTTTTTTCCTTCCAGCATGTGGGAGTATGTGATGACTTCTTATTTAAGGTAGTCCCTTCTGAAGTATGGAGTATGTCTCAATCTGTCTCTGGGAATGGAACAGTCTTACCCACCCTGGGGTGCACTGCACAAGGACTTACAGGATCAAGGCCTCAAGATAGTCCCCTCTCTTTGTGATGCTCATAATATTTAGCTCCCAAGGATGATCTAGTGGTGGACAGAATGTGTTAATTCCTACATCCAAAAAATATCAATGAAATCACTATAACTTCAATCTGTATGGGAGATTTTTGGAAACACTCCCTCTCACCACACAAAGGCTTCAATAGACATTAGATTGCTTTATACATGTTTGGAACCCTTATTTCTATTTTTGTACTGCAACAACAGGTTGATACAATCAATAATTTCCTATCATTCCCTTTGTGAGCAGAACAATAGATAGAAAGTCATCTTTATGCTGATATTTAGTCAGAGACCAGTTCACAGCTTTTTATTGTTTGCCGCTGAAGCGTTATAAGACAATTGCCATTTTTGTTTTAAGATGGATGGTGGTTGTTTTCTTGAACACTCAGGGTCACAAGTATTCAGCTGATGTCCTGTGAAGCCTAGCTAGTGCCATGTATCTGAAGCTGTTTGCTTGCCACCAAAGACAGATTTATGTCTTCAGCCATGCAAAGTGAAATAACTGCATTGTGGAAAAGGCGGCAAATGTTTGCTTGTTCAAGTTAGACTCTTATTCATCTCCCAGCTGACTAAATCTGTGAAGATAAACATGGCATGACTTCCCCAGTCCAGAAATGACTACATATTGTCTTCGAATAAATACGGCAATATTATTGCTCCACACTTTCCTGGACACTGGCAGACTATGAAAACAAACTGAAGTAATGCCATAAGTCATACAGTCCCAGTTGTCATTAACCCAGGGAAAGGGAAGAATGAAGGATTCAGAAGTCAGCTTGATTTTAACCCTTTGAATTTTAATCTTTTTTTTCTAAACATGATTGACGTCTCCTAGGAGCTCCATATCCTTTCATAGATTAGGAAGCATTAAGTAGCTGCACTTTCCACTGGCTGATTCTAATCACATTCCTATAGATGAAGCAGGCTCCTCTGGACACCCACAGCTTCCAATTTATCTTTCAAAATGCAAACACTTCTGCAGATGAGATCATGTTGGGGATGGAGGAAAGAGGACTAGAATGGAGGATGAATCTTTGAAGCCACTAGCACCTGGTAGTACTTACTTTAAAAGCACTAGTACAAGCTACCCTGAAGAAAAGGAGGGTGGGTATGGGAAAGGGAAGAAAAGAACATTATGTTTAAGAATTTTATTTTCATGCAGATGGGACCAGGCCATGATAATGATTCATACCCGTCAAAGCCTTTCGTCAGATAGCTCATGAGAAAACCTGCCCTGCAAACCCCATTATGTGTGGGTAAGAAAATGGCTGGTAGCCTTACTCACTATCCTGAGACATCTATGGAAAGAACTTTACAGAAGACATGTCAGACATGGTGTTTCAGCATTGCAGAACTGAAATGTCTTTCATGGTAAAAGCACCACATCTGTCATGGTGATCAGCCCAAGAGCCACCTGGCTGAAAAATTCATTTAAAAAGGTTTTCTCTTCTATTTTTTGGGTTACAAAAGTGAAAATAGCTTTTTCTGTGGTAACCCTTTCCTTCAGTCCTTCTGATTTCATGGCCCCACATCCTGCCAGAACCAGGAAGCTTCCTGGCAAGCTAACTAAATTCTCACAGAGGCCAGGTTCTTAACCATCAAAATGATGTTTTCTAACTCTCCCTTTTTATACAATGTCACATGGGCCACTTTGAAGAATAGATGAAAAGATGTAGATGCAACATACAGGGGGCAAGAAGTAACAGTAATGATGGCAGAAAAATCTCACTTTAATTGGATTGTGTCAACGAATGTTTTAAGCCCTAGGCTAAAGCAGTAATGGAGACCGTTATAGCAGAGATTGCTTCTCTGCTATAACACATGTAAAGTCTTGTCTGGTGGAACTTTTCTCAGTCTTTGACAAGTTGGTTTGCTTTTGCTTGAATCGTTTACACTTTGAGGAATTTTCTGTTCAATCTGCAGGTCAGATTGATCATATTTGAACCAGGCAGGCTGTTCCATGGGGTAGATCCATGCAAAGGCATTGTCTTCTCTGCTGAATTTAGTTTAGCTTTATTCTCTGAGGTATTGATTGTTCTGGACTTAACATATTTTGAACCTTAGTGCCGTGGTATTACACTAGCAACAGAAAGTGAATTAATTAGAACAAAAGTGATAGTGCTCAATCTGTTTCATTATCCAAGCTGAGTGAAATGCAAAGAATAATCAAGCAACATAAATGGCAAATGTTACTTAGGTTGGTTTTTTTTCTAGATTCTGCATCTCAGGTGGCACTGAGCACATGGTAACAAAGACTGGGATGTAGGAGATGATGCAGATGGACCCAAGACTTATTTACTGCACACTATTCA
Source organism: Mauremys mutica (assembly GCF_020497125.1). Taxonomy (NCBI): domain Eukaryota; kingdom Metazoa; phylum Chordata; order Testudines; family Geoemydidae; genus Mauremys; species Mauremys mutica. The sequence goes on from NC_059073.1 coordinate 105,605,452, forward strand.
AACACAGCTCTAAGGACAGAATTATTAATCTCCTTGTGGGCTTTTCTATAACACTCATCATTATAGTATCTGAGTGCTTCACACATATCAATTAATTTGCTTTCACACCACTTCTGTGAGATGAGAGGTTGGTATTAACCCCATTTTGCAGATGGCTAATTGAGGCACTGAGGCCTGGTCTACACTACGCGTTTATACCAAATTTAGCAGCGTTAAACCGATTTAACCCTGCACCCATCCACACAGCGAAGCCCTTTATATCGATATAAAGGGCTCTTAAAATCGATTTCTGTACTCCTCCCCAATGAGGGGAGAAGCACTCAAATCAGTATTGCCATGTTGGATTAGGGTTAATGTGGCCGCAATTCGACGGTATTGGCCTCCAGGTGGTATCCCACAGTGCACCATTGTGACCTATCTGGAAAGCCATCTGAACTCGGATGCACTGGCCAGGTAGACAGGAAAAGCCCCGTGAACTTTTGAATTTCATTTCCTGTTTGGCCAGCATGGAGAGCTCACCCAGCACAGTTGACCACGCAGAGCTCATTGGCACAAGTAACAATGCAGTCTCCGGAGAATCGAAAAAGAGCTCCAGCATGGACTGCACGGGAGGTACTGGATCTGATCGCTGTATGGGGAGAGGATTCCGTGCTAACAGAACTGCGTTCCAAAAGACTAAATGAAAAAAATTTGAAAAAATTTCCAAGGCCATGATGCAGAGAGGCCACACCAGGGACTCAGTACAGTACAGTGTGAAAGTTAAGGAGCTCAGACAAGCCTACCAGAAAACCAAATAAGCAAACGGAAGGTCTGGGGCAGGGCCGAAAACATGCCGCTTCTACGCTGAGCTGCATGCAATTCTAGAGGGGTCCGCCACCACTACCCCACCCCTGTCCGTGGATTCCGAGGTGGGGGTAATCTTAGCCATGCCTGAGGATTCTGCGGACGGGGAAGATGAGGAGGAGGAAGAAGAGGACGAGCTTGCAGAAAGCATACAACACTCGTTCTCCCCATCAGCCAGGAGCTTTTTCTCACCCTGACGGAATTACCCTCCCAGCCCTCCCAAGTCACTATCCCAGACAATGAAGCCATGGAAGGGACCTCTGGTGAGTGTACCTTTGTAAATATAAAACATGGTTTAAAAGCAAGCGTTTTTTAATGATTAATTTGCCCTGAGGACTTGGAATGCGTTCGCGGCCAGCACAGTTACTGGAAAAGTCTGTTAACATGTCTGGGGATGGAGCGGAAATCCTCCAGGGACATCTCCCTGAAGCTCTCCTGGAGGTACTCCAAAATCCTTTGCAGAAGGTTTCTGGGCAGGGCAGCTTTATTCCGTCCTCCATGGTAGGACACTTGACTACGCCATGCATGTAGCAAGTAATCTGGTATCATTGCATGACAAAGCCTAGCTGTGTATGGTCCCAGTGTTTGCTGGCATTCAAGCAACATCCGTTCTTTATCTCGCTGTGTTATCCTCAGGAGAGTGATATCATTCATGGTAACCTGGTTGAAATTCAGGAATTTAATTAAGGAGACAAAGATGGTTGGGCTGATTGCCTGTGGCTTAAAAGAAATCCTTTCCTGCAGTTTGCCAAGCAGGGGGAAGATGGGAGGGTGATTGGCGCTGAGCTTTTTCGCGTTTGGCTAGCAGGGATCTTCCCTGCTACCAGCCACACGGTGGGGGTGGGAGGGAGGTGTTTAGCTGTGATCTTCCATGATACCAGCCACGTGGTGGGGGGAGGGGTAAAGTGATCAGCCCAGAGAATTGGATGGGGGGGTGGTTTCTGCTGCTGCCCGTTAACAGGAAAGAAGCAGCACTCAATGGGCTTTGCTTGCTATTTGGGAAAGGAGGGCGCTGGATATATGAAGGCTGCAGAAGACGAAAGACAATGGCTTACCATGGCCGCACGCATGCCCGGACCTGCGTCTGTGAGATCTCTAACACCAGAGCTGCAGGCACTCAATATTAAGATGCAAAATGCGACCTTGTAGTGAAATCACATGTGCTATGTAAGGTGAATAGTGTTGTTCACCGTGAAAGAGTATAACCATTGTTCTGTAAAATGTATCTTTTTAAATACTTCTCTCCCTTTTCTCCCTCCCTCATGCAGCTGCAAATTTTTCAAGCCTCCCTACTCCATCCCGAAGGCTATCTCAGATAAGGTGGCGGAAAAAAAAGATATGAGACAAAATGTTCTCGGAAATCATGGAAGTGACCTGCACTGAAAGAGCTCATCTGAATGAGTGGAAGGATGTGGTATCAAAGTACAGGAAAGATGCCAGTGACCGTGAGGACAGGAGGAACGAACGTGAGAACAGGAGGGACGAACGTGAGGAGAGGAGAGACGCTCGAGATGAGAGGAGAGATGCTCGAGATGAGAGATGGCAGCAGGAAGATCAACGGTGGCGGGATGCAACGCTGGGGCTGCTGCATGATCAAACCGGCATATGGTGGAGCTTCAGGAACAGCAGCAGGATCTTAGAGTGCCACTGCAGCCCCTGTATAACCACCCTCCCCCCTCACCATGTTCCTTAGCCTCCTCACCCACCAGATGAGGAAGAACACTTGGGGGGAGGCTCCGTGCACCCGCTCACTCCACCCCAGTGGACAGCCCAACCAAAAGGCTGTCATTATTATGAAAATTTTTTAGTGGCCTTTTCCTTCCCTCCTATCCTCCTCCCAAACCCCACCCGGGCTACCTTGTCAGTTCTCTCCCTCTTTTTATAATTAATTAATAAAGAATACATGATTTTTAAATGAGAGTGACTTTATTTCCTTAGAAAGCAAGTTGTGTTTGAAGGGGGGGAGTGGCTTACAGGGAATGAGTCAATCAAGGGGTGGTGGGTTTCATCAAGGAGAAACAAACGCAACAGTCACACTGTACCCTGGCCAGTGATGAAACTGGTTTTCAAAGCTTCTCTAATGCGCACCACTTCCTGGTGTGCTCTTCTAATCGCCCTGGTGTCTGGCTGCGCGTAATCAGCGGCCAGGTGTTTTGCCTCAGCCTCCCACCCCATCATAAAGGTCTCCCCCTTACTCTCACAGAGATTGTGGAGCACACAGCAAGCAGCAATAACAATGGGGACATTGGTTTGGTTGAGGTCTGAGCAAGTCAGTAATGTGCGCCAGCATGTCTTTAAACGGCTAAATGCACATTCTACCACCATTCTGCACTTGCTGAGCCTGTAGTTGAACAGCTCCTGACTACTGTCCAGGCTGCCTGTGTATGGCTTCATGAGCCATGGCATCAAGGGGTAGGCTGGGTCCCCCAGGATAACTACAGGCATTTCAACATCCCCAACTGTTATTTTCTGGTCTGGGAAGTAATTCCCTTGCTGCAGCCGTTTAAACAGAGTAGTGTTCCTGAAGACGCGAGCGTCATGATCCCTTCCCGGCCATCCCTCGTGGATGTTAGTGAAACGTCCCTTGTGATCCACCAGTGCTTGCAGCACCATTGAAAAGTACCCCTTCCGGTTTATGTACTGGGTGCCCTGGTGCCAAGATAGGGATATGGGTTCCATCTATCGCCCCACCACAGTTAGGGAATCCCATTGCAGCAAAGCCATCCACATTGAGCTGCACATTTCCCAGAGTCACAACCTTTTGTAGCAGCAGCTTAATGATTGCTTTGGCTACTTGCATCACAGCAGCCCCCACAGTAGATTTACCCACTCCAAATTGATTCCCGACTGACCAGTAGCTGTCTGGTGTTGCAAGCTTCCACAGGGCTATTGCCACTCGCTTCTCAACTGTGAGGGCTGCTCTCATCTTGGTATTCTGGTGTTTCAGGGCAGGGGAAAGCAAGTCACAACGTTCCATGAAAGTGCCCTTATGCATGCGAAAGTTTCGCAGCCACTGGGAATCGTCCCAAACCTGCAAAACTATGTGGTCCCACCAGTCTGTGCTTGTTTCCCGGGCCCAAAATTGGTGTTCCATGGCTAGAACCTGCCCCATTACCAGCAGGACCTCCAACGTGCCGGGGCCCGCAGTTTGAGAGAATTCTGTGTCCATGTCCTCATCACTCTCGTCGCCGCTCTGCCATAGCCGCCTCCTCCTCGCCTGGCTTTGCAGGTCCCGGTTCAGCATAGACTGCACAAGAATGCGCGAGGTCTTTAAAACGTCCACGATTGCTGTCTTGAGCTGAGCAGGGTCCACGCTTGCTGTGCTATGGCGTCTGCACAGTTCACCCAGGAAAAAAGGTGTGAAACAGTTGTCTGCTGCTGCTTTCACGGAGGGAGGGGTGAGGCTGTACCCAGAAGCACCAGTGACAATGTTTTTTGCCCCTCAGGCACTGGGATCTCAACCCAGAATTCCAAAGGGTGGGGGAGACTGTGGGAACTATGGGATAGCTATGGGATAGCTACCCACAGTGCAACGCTCTGGAAATCGACGCTAGCCTCGGTACATGGACGCACACCGCCGAATTACTGTGCTTAGTGTGGCCGCATGCACTCGACTTTATACAATCTGTTTTAAAAAAACAGTTTCTGTAAAATCGGTGTAATCCCGTAGTGTAGACATACCTTAAGAGTCAAGAGCATGCACTAATTTTACCAGCCACTGTCAGAAGACAGACTACTGAGCTAGATGGACCATTAGTCTGATTCAGTCTGGCCATTCTTATGTTCTTAACTTCAGGTATCCAATTTCAGATGCCTAGGACCATTTTATGTGTTCAAAACACAGCTCCCATTGACTTCATTTTCAAATAAGTTCTTTCCACTTCTGCAAATCAGCCCCTGGGATACCAAGTCAGGCACCCAGCAAATTAGGAACACACAACAGCTTTTATACCGGGAAATCATGACTCACCAATCTATTAGAATTCTTTGAGGGAGTCAATAAACATATGGATCCAGTTGATATAGCACACTTAGATTTTCAGAAAGCCTTTGACAAGGTCCCTCACCAAAGGCACTTAAGGAAACTAAGTAATAATGGAATAAAAGAGAAGGAACTCAGTTGCCTCTGGGCTCAGATGCCTAGCAACCCAATGAGCTCATCTGTGCCCAATAAACCCTGACTAAGAGACTGCTCCATGATTGGTCAGAAGAGCCCACAGATCATCACTTAAGCCCTATAGCAACAGCAGCACAGTGGCTGCTCAATATGTTCCATGCCCACAGCTGCACCAGACCTGCTTCCTATCCAGCCCTTGCACCAACCCTTGCCAGCTTTGCTTCAGCCTTAGTCCCTGCCTGCCTCTGAACTCCTGACTCCCGGTTCTGACCATTGGCTTGTCTCCTGTCCATGACTCCAGCTCTGCCCTTTTGGTTTTGTTCTGGCTCTTCACTTGTGGATCCAACCATTGGTTTGTCTCCTGACCATGGCTCTGATTCTTCCCTCTGATTCTGCTCCGAACACTAAGTAGCACCACCTACACCTCAGTGTGTGACAGTTTGAGCAGCCCCTAGAACATAAATTGGGACTTTGGCAGAATGGTCCCAACAAGAGCCCAACCCAGCTTCTCAGATATTGTTGGGGTCCTACAGGAATTGTGGGCTCAGGTTGCCCACATGAGCAGAATGTGGTCCTCCAGGCCCAGGTACAAGCCCAGGTACTGTCTGCTGTCCCAAGAACTCTGACATCCACTGTCCATGAGCCTAAGCTGCCCTTACCTGATAAATTTAACAGGGACTGTGCTAAGTTAAATGGATTTCTTAACCAATGTCACCTCCAGTTTGTGTTGTGTTCACAATCGTATGCCACAGACCAGTCAAAAGTGGGATTAGTACTTAGCCTGCTTGGGGGAGAGGCCTTGAAGTAGGTGTCCCTGTGTTAGCTGACTGGGAGGAGAGTAGTCTAACCTAGTGCTTAGAGCAGGCATCAGGCCTAGTGGCTGGAGCAGGCATGAAGTCTAGTGGCTACGGTCAGAGCTGTAGTCACTAATCAGAAGTCAAAGCCAAGGATCAAACCAGAAGGCAGGAACTGGATACCAGAGCCAAGGGTCAAACTGGGGGGCAGGAACTGGAGCTAGCAGAAAAACAGGCTGCCCTTCTGCTTCCTCTCTCTACCTTGGGGAAGTTGATCTCCACCATGAGCCTTTTCTCACTGGTTGTAAGGACTCCACTTTCTCATTCTGCCAGCCAGTACCATCCAGCTGCCAGCAGAGTGGTGAATGGTGGTGAGTGCTTAGAGTTGTCCTTGGGGGAGACTTCTTTCTTCCTCTGCCAGGCTTTTGTGCATGTCTGGAGGCGCTGTCCCTTGGCCGGCAAAGAGGGATGCTGTTTGCCCCCAGACAATCAGGAGGGCACTGGTCCTGCCACTGTGGTGATTCTACCCCCCAGTTCTCCCTCCTCCTTGTAAACCAGCCAATGATACCACTTGGGTGCAGGGGCACCCTCTCTGCATCGCTCTCAACTGAGCAGATGGACCATGCTGCTCATAAAAGCCATCAGGTGGGGTCCACAGAGGAGAGGGTGGAAGTGATGTCACAGAGCCCAGGAGAGGGCCCATCTCAGGGGGAGACCACTCCTCCCTCTATTGCCCCATCCCTGCCTCCTCAAGCCATGATCCCATTGCCCTTGCCAGCTGGATCCATCCCTGCTGGCCAGCCTTCCAGTGACACCATGGAGGGCTGGGTACTGGTTACAGGGGGAAGTGCAGCACATATAAGTCACAGGCCCAGCACCTCCCCCTCGAGGGAAGTATGAAAATCTGCCAACGTTCCTTGATCTCGGCACCAAGTCCACTGTAGTGTCCCCTCTTCCTTCTCCCCTTTCCCAGTCTACTGCCTGGGACACTGACACTGCTCTAGTTTGTGGGGAGCTCCCTGCCCATTCCATCTGCCTAGCTGTAGATGGCACCATGCTTGAGACTGCCAAGCTCAATAAGGTGACAGCCAGGGCTGAGCGGCTGAGTCCAGGGCTTTCCAGGGCACCCTCTCCTGAATCAAGGTAAACATTCCTGGAGCAGCCCGGGGCTCTAGATCAATCAGTGTCCAACCTGATGCTAAGGCTGCAGGGGCCAAGCCCATCGTGGCACCTGAGCCCAAGGTCATAGAGGGGCCCCCACACCTGCCAAATCAGTCCCTGTTCCTGGTGAGGTGGTTCCACACCCCAGCAGCTGAGCCACTGAAGACCCCAATCCCACTTCTGACCCCTCCCCTTTCACCTCCCCTGCTGTTGCCACCCTGAGACTGTTGTCTTCTCTTTTGTTGGGGGGCGACCCTTGGACTGTGGTATTTGTATTCTCCTACCTCATTTCACTAGGGGCTGCTGTACTCCCTCTGCCACTCATTTCTGTGTCGGGGCCAAGAAGGATCCTGTGGTGTGGGTGATGTTGTGCTGGGTTCTGCTACCATTGAGGGAGGGCACAAATGCACCATCCAAAGGTTACAGGGCCACTTATGGGGTCCAGCTGGAGGACAAGTGGGAGTCCGTTGGCACAGCTGAATCCATGGAGCTCTCAGCCCCTGCCATGCTGCTGTATGAGCTGAACTGGTTTCTGGAAGACACACATGGCTCCAGGGGAAAGGTGAAGCTCACTCTTCAGCAGTGAAGAGACATTAATCTTGTCCTCCAGGCCACAAGGGCCTTGATGGGGTAAGGAAAAGAAACAAGCCTAACAGCAGGCTCAGAGCTACTGAGATTCCCTGATTACCTTCGAGATCAACTATGAGTTGATGTGTGGCTCTGTGGGGCAGGTTGCACCCTGACCATGAGGATCCTCTGTCACAGTCACAGTAAAAATTGCCTCCCCCATGGAGTCCCCTGGGTAAGCACCAGCATTGTATATTGCTAATGCTTTTATACACATTGAAAAGGATTTTGGGAAGGGTTGAAAGTGTGAGTGTGGAGCAAGAGATTCCTTTGCAGGTTGCAAGAGGCCGAAGGGGGAGGAAGGGAAAAGGGAACAGGTTAACTCGACGCTCCAGCTAGGTCCGAAGATAAGAAGCTGACTCCAGCCGCCCAAGGCCAATGCACAAAAACAGACTCTCTGATGTCAAAAAGCCAGGAGCTCATACCTCAACCCTGACCAGCCATGAGAAAAGAAAAAGAATTGAGCTGAACAGAACTGCAGGGGCTGCAAAGCCAATGAGACTGTGAAGGTCAGCGAGTTGGAAAACAACAATCTCGTGTCCCTGTAGCCGGTGTGTTTTGGGAAAGTTGAGGAAAGCCGGTTGGGACTGTACAAAGAACACGGAGAACAGAGGACCCTGAACGAAACACCCTTAGAAGAACCCAGGGCCTAAAGCCCTCCTGAGAGCTGAAGCAAGTCGGATATCAACAGCAGACCCTAGACGGCCTGTGCACAGGACAGAACTCCCGTCTACCCTTCCCCCTCTTCTTCTTAAGTTACACCCAGACTTGGCCAGCCTTGTGTTGTGCATGTGTGAGTATAAAAGTGAGTTAGGGCTCAGGCACTAACGCTTTCTTCCTTCCCTTGAGTGACATGGGGAGCACCCAGCACTTACCGCTGTTATTTGATTAATAAAGCTTTAAACTTAGTCACTTGGTGTGCTCCTTCATCTCTTCCCCTAAAGATCCTGTGGCCTCAGCCTGATCATCTGAAGCCCCAGGCAGATTGGTAACATAAATCTGTCACACCTCAACTCCAGCAATGAGATCCACCACCTTCACGTCACTCAACACCAGAGACTATAGGAAGAGTCTCTGCAGGTGCCAGATACTCTACTTCCTTTGTGTGTGAAGGGTACTCTGTGATCTTACTGCAAGACATCACACTGGTCCATCCAGTTAGCAGCTGCAATGGGGGGTGGGCAGCGTGTATTCAGCCACCTCACTGTGCTCTCGGGCAAGGTAACCACTCTGTTCTCTCTGGACCTATGGCCCAAAGTGCTGGGCATTGCTGAGGTCATGCCCAGAGTAGGTGAAGTTCTAGCTGCAGGCCTTCCTCGGCACCCTGGACTCTCACAAGTTCCTGGTCCTGGGACAGGATTTTAGCACCACTCTGGACTCACAGGACTGTCTTGAGGTAGAGAAGTGCCAGGCCACAGTGGGGGTCATCAACCATCACTCCTTGTTGGGTATCTGGTGTGACCATCACCTGGATGACTCCACCTCCTTCATCTTTGTCTAGGTGGAGGACACACGGTTGTGCCATTCCTGACTGGAAAGCATTTACATCTCTTACCTTCACATCTCATGAGCCTACTCGCCAGCATCAAACCAGCCCCATTCTCAGACTACCACCTGATGACCATGATGGCCTCACTGACACCTGAGAAGCCATGGACTGCCTACTGTCATTTCAATACAATCCTGGTGGAAGATGTGGGCTTTGCAGCATCCCTCTGGGAGTTCTGACTAGCCTGGCAGAGGCAGAGACAAGCCTCTCCCTTGGTGCAGAGGTGGTGGGATATGGGGAAGGTATGTGTCTGACTTTTCTGCCATGACTGCACATAGGGGGCAAGCTGGAGGAGAGATGCAGCTGTAGAGAAGTTGGAGCATGAGGTTTGGGAGCCGGAGAGGCACCTGGCTGCAGAGAGTGCCAGGAGAAGCAGGATGAGCTCTGGGCTCTTGATGCCATTGGTCCTGGGGTGCCTTTGTTCGCTCTTGCATCTAGCTCTTTGGGGAAATGGATCACGGCTCCTTCTATGCCCTGGAGTAAAAGAAGAGTGCCAAAAAGCATATCGCCAACCTCCTGATGGAGGATGGTGCCCCTCACAGACCCAGTGGAGATGTGGGAAAGGGGCAGGGACTTCTATGTTGGCTGCTTCTCCCCAAATCTGACCAATGCAGGTGCCAGTGGGGTCCTGTGGGATGAACTCTCTATGCTCAGCACAGGTGACCGGAACTGGTTAGAGAGCAACCGCTCACTCTAATGGAGTTCTCAGAAGCCCTCCATTTAATGGTCACCAACAGATCTCTGGGCATCAATGGACTGACTGTGACATTCTGTCACACATTCTGTGATGTCCTCAGCCCAGGCCTCATCTCTGTGTGGGCCAAGTCCTTGAAGAGTGGGGTGCTCCCCAACATGCAGCCAGGCTATGCTCACCTTGCTGCCTAGGAAGGGGGAACTCTGTAACCCAAGGAATTGGCACCCAGTTTCAATCCTCAGCATGGACTATAATGTCATAACAAAGGCCTTCTTGATGCAGCTGCAGTCCATGCTGATGGACATGATCCACTCTAGCCAGACCTACACAGTCCCAAGCCAGACCACCTTCAATAACCTCTATCTGGTCTGGAACCTACTCCATTGAGCAAATTAGGATGGTCTGTCACTTGCCCTCCTCTCCCTGGACCAGGATAAGGCATTTGACAGGGTGGATCACAGGTATTTCATTGGTACTCTGCACGTGTTTGGTTTCAGATCTCAACCCCTCTTCCATACAGGTTCTGTACTCCTCTGAAGAGTGTCTGGTCAAGCGCAACTGGGCCTTGACTGAACCTGTCACCTTTGGTCAAGGGACATGTCAAGGCCAGTATGTCTGCCCGGTTCTGAAAATAGACAGGGCATGCAAAGACTCCTTTACAGTGCAGCTAGGTTGGCACGGAGCATGTTGGAGCATGCCTTTCTCCGCTGCCTCCAAGGGCTCCAATACGACTGGCAACTCTTTTATCTCCACCTAAGAGGTCTCTTCTGTGACCTCTCTTAGCTGCTGGTCTTTTACCAGGACTGCTTCAGGACCTGTATGCTAGTCTCAGCGACCAGGTCCATAGTGGCTGCTGAGGGGAAGGACCTCCTCACAGAACCCCTGCTACACAAGCCCCATCTCTGTGTAGGTTTGTCCCCCTGGGTGTGCTGGAGGATGGTCCTGGCTGGTGCCCTGAGACTCAGAGACCTCCTGGACTATAATCAGAACAACTGGGTGGACCACTTGGCCAGCTCATGAGGCTGTCCACCCTGTGTGTACCCTGTCATGTGCTCCAGGAAGTGAGGGCAGCCTTGCCTCCTGCTTCTCTCACTTTCCTTGAGTGGGTTATGCAGGAGGGTGCTCCCCACCCACCCTTCACCTCTGGCCCACAGGGACTTATCATTGGGACTCTGCCCCACAAGCCTTGCTTGCCATCCCCAACATGCCATCTGAGCCAGCTGCATGACATTCAGCTGGTCTGCCTCTGTATTGTGCCCAGAGAACCTCTGTAAATGCTCATGCTTCATACCATCCACATCCTTGCCCTTGTATCCTGCCCCAACACCAAGTGATGGTACCTATTGCCACCTGAGAAAGTTGATGAACCCCTGTATTCCACTCTGGTTCCACAATATTAATTGTTTTCTCCTCCGAAAGCCATGGGTGTATAGGTGGTGGTGTGCTTCATGAACTCCCCTGAGTGGCCCATATTATGCTGAGTTATTTGTTCAATATTGACTTCAATGGGGCTACTCAGCTACTTAAAGTTAAGTATAAGCTTAAGTGCTTTGCTGGATCAGGACCTTAACTTAGTGCCTCAGTTCCCCTTCTGAAAAATGGTGATGATAATACTTCCTTATCTCACAGAGTGTCGTGAAGACAAACTCATTAGTATTTGTGAAGCATTCAAATGTTGTGGTGATGATGGCTATGTAAGTAGCTAGATATAAGACAAATAACTCAGTATAGTGTCAATTGAATTACTCATACACTTAAAGCTAAGCACAGGCTTATGTGTATTGCTGGATTGGTGACTTTCTAAGGTGACTTAACACACTTATCAACTGGAATTATTTTACTTACTCTTTTATGGAGGTGGTGGGATAGAAAAACCTATGAGTGTCAATGGAATGCTTTTGTTTTGATTGTTTTAATTCATTGGTAGTGTCCTATAGCATACATCTCCTTTAACAAGTAGGAAATCATTCTTTAAAAATGCTTACATTCTAAAGGAAAAGTATAATCCCATTGGCCAGAGAAGGCATGTTTGGTTACACCTCACAATAATAGTTATATAGGTAATGTTTTACTGGAAATATCAAAAGTATATGTGAAATCCAAACCCTCATAAGTTAAATAGCCATGCATTGAAATGATTTTTCCTTAAAATCTTGCTTTAGGCTTGTGTGTTGGGCAATGATACAAATTCCCATTTAATGCTGCATGGATTATCAGACCTGCTGAGTTGTGAGCTATCATGTCTCCCACTAGTGCTTGTCTACATAGGATACAAGCCCTAATACGACTTACAGCAAATTAGCACCCTTCCTTAGTGGAGTGGAAGAGTGTGTGTTTCTGGAACAGCCCTGGTAACTTCATGCATGTAGTTTAGTTGAAGAAGACTGTATTGTGCCTGCATGTATGCAGACAGAATGTAATTGTAGAGAAGAGAGGCAGTAGATGTAGTAGACTGGGCCTGGAGTGGATGTCAGTTAGACCCGGGTTTTAGTCCTGGCTCTGACCTCCTGTGTAATCTTTGCCTAGTCACTTCACCTTTCGGTTTCTGTTTCCCCAACCTCCCCTTTTCCATCTTGTCTATTTAATTTGTAAGGTCCTTGGGGCACGGACTGCCTCTTACAATGTGTTTTTACAGTGCCTAGCACAATGAGTCCCCACTCTTGGTTAGGGCATCTATGAGCTTCGGTAACACAAATAATAATAATTGTGTTGCAAGAGAGGGGAGCTAAACCCATTAAAAAAATATAAAAGAACTCTAGACTAACTTCTGAGATTGAGCCTCTTTCTATTTCAAGTATCAGAGGGGTAGCCGTGTTAGTCTGGTTAGTCTGGTGACTTGCATCCGAAGAAGTGGGTATTCACCCACGAAAGCTCATGCTGCAAAACGTCTGTTAGTCTATAAGGTGCCACAGGATTCTTTGTATTTTTTCTATTTCAAAAGGCTATTGAACAGTCTATACTTCAAACGACCCTTTATATCGTTTATATGCAGTGTTGTCAGGCTCTAACAGGGTCTGGTTCTGGATCCTCAGCCAAGAGACTGAAAGCTGGCTGTGCCATTAAGCCACATGGGACCCCGAATCTGATTGTGGCCTCTCAGTGCTACCATCATACTAATTAATGATAATGAAAAGATTATAATAATGGGGTAGGTAAAAGTAAAAATAACTAATAATGGAGATCTAATGCAAAAAAAAAATCACACCTACTGCCAAAATAAATCATGTTTTCTTTGTTTTTTATGTTTTGACCTCACATTTTTTTCAGTTGTAAAACAGTTGCAAATTGGAAGGAGATGTCACCTTTTGCCATCATCCAAATTCTTGTGAATACATACAATCTCTGATGCCACATTCAAAGCTTTGTAAAGCAAAAGTTAGTGGTTTCACACAGCTCCAGTGAAAGTGAAGAAAAAAGTGTAAGGCTCCTGGTGGAAGAGAAAAAAACTTGCTTTCTACTCCTATCCGCCACCCCATCTGGGAGATGAGGGCTCAAGGAATATGTCTCTTGCCAAAGTCTAGTCAATTTCTGCCATAAAGGAGGAATTATATATATTACAGCATACATAATAGGTGAGTATTGTCCTATCAGTTTGGAGAGGTGTGAGTAGCATATACAATATGCCCTTCTCAGTACATCTCAGTCTAAAAGAAGAATGATATCTGCAGCATAGTTGTATGGTTTAGAGCCCCTAACGCCTATAAAATATGCTGACCGATCAAAAACAAAACTTTTCTCTTACAACTTTCCTCTCTAGTGATATGTTTATCTGTGTATTTTGCCAGTCCCTTGTATGATATGGGAACATACATATGAACTGTATATTTTATCAGCCAGTCTAAGCTTAGAATGATTGTGTTTATCCAGCTTGTGGGAATTCCTGTCAGAGGAGGAGCCATCATAGCAATCAGAGGCACATCCCATAGCCTGGGAAGAAAATTTCATCTCTCACATGCTTTTCACTTCAATTTCATCAATACATTTGACATCAGGAAATGAAGTTTAGTGAACCTCTGTATTCATCCTCTGAAAAGCCACTCCCCGTGTCAAAGCAATAACTCAAATGGAGACAATTTCAAAAGGTTCCTCACCAGAATTGCAATTGTTCTTGAAAGGTGAAAAATCCTAATCTACTTTACTAAAGTGCTCTGCAGATCTTTTTTATCTTCTTTTTTTAATCTGTAAGATTAAAATAACAAAAAGAAAAGAAAAGTAACTCGTCTTTTCAGAGAGGGAAAAAGGATCAGATCTTGATTATACTCCTGGCCTTACATTTTGGATTTCCTTTTTTCTGAAAAGGGAGGGCGGGGGAAAATAAAAAGATGTCCAGTGACATTTGAATGTTTTTTCTACTATTATAAAGACAAAGGTCCAATTTTTGCCATCAGTTATTCCTCCACCCCACTGACTGACTTGAACAGAAGCGGCTATTGACTTCAGTGAAGTTGTACAAGTGAATCTGGCCCAGCTTTTCAAAGCTATAGACACTTAAAAACCTCAAAAGACATTTACTAAAAATCAGCTTGTCAAAATGCACATCAAGAGCCAAACTCTGATAACATGACTCATGTTAATTGGCACTTCACTCTATAAGTAGTTCCACTGGGCCTGATATTTCATTGCTTTGAAAGCAGTTATTTATGCCTGTACAAAACAGGTGTAAAATGCTACCACTGGTGTAAGTGAGTGGGTAATTCTAACTGGCTAATGCTTTGCACCCACTTTCCACTAACTTTACTCAGGCACAAATTCTTGCATAACATGCAAGGTTGTGAAGAACCTGATCCAAAGAGTCTAGCAGTAAATTGCTTCTCAGTGCAAGTAAGGCTATCAGAACAGGGACCCAAATGAACATGAATTTTGCATATGAAGGGATATGGGTGCCATTTTAATTTGAATTTATATTTACTTAAAGCATGCCATCTTCATCCCTCCCGAACAAATTGAGGCGAGGATTTTATTATAATTCAGCTGTAGAAATTCAATTGAGACTGAAACTTAACTTATGAAAACCTCCTCATGGAAGCATATTAAATACTTGACATTGGCTAGGAAGCTGGTGTGCTGTGCTGGCTGTATAGTATGCTAATAGAATACAACTGAGATCCAAAATTTGTGCATTACTATTCATACAGTTGAGTGAATTCCAGGCAAGCTGACCCCAGCACACCAGACTGCATAGATCAGTCAGGCTACCTGAGCTGCGTACTGTGGGATGATAGTGGGAGGGCTCTTTGCACCATTGGGGCTAGTAGGCCAGTGATTTCCATCTACATTGATACTGCTCTTGGCATGGTGAAGGACAAACCAGTGATTACCCTTGCTCAAAGCAAGTGTAATCCAAATATTGGTTGTAACATTTGTGTACAATTGGGAGCAAATTTGTGTGAACGTGGTATATTCCTAGTGTGCTAGGAAGACCTCGCGGTGGTGAGGTGCCACATTTCTCAAGTGTAGAAAAGGCCAGAGATTAAAGAGAGATATGATCCACCAATCAGTAGGCTGGCATATGTTGCTGGAACAATGCATGATTTTGGCTAACATCAAACAATTTAATCTCAAACAAGTTTGATAGTGAGACGCAGGAACACATACACACTTCTAAATGCTTGTGGAATAAAATTATTTCTATCGCTGTATCTTGTACTGCTGCCAGGATTAAAACTGAAACTATTTCCTTTAGAAACTCCATCGTACAAAGTTTGCTTCTTGCTTTCCCCTGGGCATGATAAACGGAGTGTCAGTGTTCAGACAAGGTAGGTCTATGCTGAAATTAAAAACCCACCACTGGCCCAAACCAGCTGACTCGGGCTTGCTGAGCTCAGGCTAAGGGGTTGTTTAACTGTGGTGTAGACTTTTGGGCTTGGGCTGAAGCCTGGGTTCTTGGACCCTTAGCCTGAGCCCCATGAGCCTGAGTCAACTGGCATGGATGAGCCACAGGTGTCTAATTGCAGTGTAGATGTACCTAATGATATTCCACACAAATTATGCCTAAGGTTTGCAATACACACTGTATATCATGTAACATCACCTGCAGTGTTCATATAGCCCTGCAATATCAGGTGCAACAGTGCATGGTAAAGAAGAAGGTTCAGCCCTGACTCTAAGTTTCCTGACTTCTGTTGGTTGAAGCCATATCTTTAATGCCACTTGGGGGGGGGGTATGGGGGGATTTTGGTTGTGGTTTTTTTTAATAACAATTATGTTTCCCTTTTGATTACAGGGTAATGAGTAATATTTCAGTCATTTATATTCTAAAAGCTGTGTGTTCATGAAACAAGTGCACTCTGACTGCTCCATAAATTCCCTTTTTAGGCTTTCATTTGGTCAGATTCACAAAAGCTTAATGTCAGATTATTATTTCTGGCATTCAGTCATCAGCAAATAACATTTTACCTTAAGATGTGATTCTAAGATACTAAACACCAGAAATAATTGATCATCATGACATTCCTTTGTGAATTTCAACTTTCATGTTGTTCTTTTAACAACACATTTAGTCAGTTACATGTACCAATTGCTATGTTACATAAAAACAGTGCTGCTGTTGCTATTGTGTTTTTCAATAGAAGGTTCAGTCTCAATGCCCTTTGTGGGACAAAGCCAGTAAATTAGCACTTTAAGTGCTACTGTATTTTTCCGACCATAACTTGCAATATTTGCCACTAAAACCTTTCAGAATTTAGGTAGGGTCTGAACAATCAATTCCTTTTCTTTTGTCATTCAACACATCAAATATGTCTTCCCCACACCTAACCAACCCCCAGTATATGTCTAGTTACACTGGATCCTGCTATAAATTTCAGGATGCAATAAGCAAATCAGCATCAGCACAGACAAAGTAGTGGCAGACAATAAATAAATAAATAAACAAATAACCCCCGCCTCCCTCCCAAAAAAGCTGGTAAAAACTTCACTGGAAAGAGAAAATTAGCAGTGAAACAGAAAACTCATATTCAGAAGTGGATGAGAAAATGTTTTAAGTTTAAAAGCACAGACCCATATTTGCAAAGAGTTGCAGCACAAAACTACTTGAGCAGTAAGTACAATAGAAGGCTGAGTTTTGCCTACTGCTGTGGTCTGTATATCAGTGCGGGAACTGGACATTAATTAGCCCTTTATTTGCTGTTGTGCTCCTTTTCCTACAAATATTTCCTTTGGGGCCATGACAGCCATTTCCTGCTCTTTCATCTCCCCTTCTCCCTCTTCCATGATTGAACTATTAGCCTCATGTACCTGTGAGAGGCTGAATACTAGCTACTTGTGGGAGAACCAAAGGGCTAAATAGACCTTAGGGAGAAAGTATTACCCCAATAAAATAAAAATAAAAATAAAGAAGAAGATAATTAATGCTAATGCCATATTCCAAACTTTTTGACTTGATTAATACTAACACTTTTGAACTCAATTTTCTGAGCTAAGCTAAAATAAATATGCCTGACAAACAAAACCCCTTTAATTAATTCTACTAGATAAAGAGGTTTATGTATAAAGGCCCCAATTAAGCAGACCATCCTTGTTTAGCAATTTAACTTTTAGACCGTGCTTAAATCTCAAAGGCTTCAGTAGGATTTATGCACACGCTTAAGTGCTTTGCTGAACTGGAGACAAAAATAGATGGATGGATGGATAGATAAATTAGATTAGCTAGAAATGCCTGGAAGTTAGGATCCTAATTGCCATTTGTACCTTTGAAAATCTCCCCCATATCACCTCTAAATTGGATCCATGTGTCTGGATCCTATTATGGGTGCAGGGCCTAAATTTTCAGAGGATTGTGAAAATGCAGCATATCACCCATGAGTTTGAATTACATGCATTGAGGCTAAAATGTATTGGGACTGATTCTGTAATCTGTACATAGGCAAAACAGCCATGAAAGTCTATGAGAGCTTTGCCTGAAGGATCAGGCCAATTGTATTTACCCCTTTATGCATTAGTCTTCCAAACAGAGAGCGAAATTTTAAAAATGCTTTAAAAATACATTCGGACATAATTGTTCCCAACTGTTGTTTCATTTTGTTTGTGTACCTCACAACAAATTCCTTAGCTATTTATGTGTGCAACTCACGTACTATGTTGCCGCAGTTCATGCAAGTAAATCCCAAGATCTCTATCTCAGGGCAATTAACTAATTTAATCAAACTCAGAAAAATAGAACAAAATGATCATTCCCAATTCTGCAGCATCCTGGTTCAAACCTAAGTAGAACTACTAAAATAGAACAAAATGTGTATTTTGTCTTTGTTCCTGTGTATTCATACACTATACACAAAAACCCTTGGAGGAATTTCAAGTAGGTGATTGCTGGTAATCATTTTGTTTAAATGTGCAAGGTTGCACAGGACCTCAGTCTACAAGGAAACAGAATGTTCTCACTCAATTATATTAGCAATCATTATTTCAGTAGTGGAAACTTCCATAGCAAATAATACAGACTTTACATCGTGTTTAAGAAGAAGAAGTGCTTCTCTTTAAAATCACAGGGAAGGAAACAGTCAAGCTGGTGAAGATTTTGTTTGCTCTCAGCATGTAAAATTAAGCTATAGTTTTGGCCATATTGCTGTGATACCTATAACGTAGGAAATTTACTATTGTCAGGACTATATTGAAAGGAAAAACTTTGGGCTGTTCCTGTAATCATTATGTTAATAAGCAGTGTAATTTGCAAATATATTTTTGAATAACAAAATAAAAGGACTTGTGTCATGATTCATGTTTCCTGCTTATTTTTTTCTTAGCAGGAGGCTTCTATCATTGGAATTGCACAGTGTGCCTGTCAATGAAACAGCAAGATTTGATAAGTATTTGCTTCACAGGGAGAGTATTTACCAGGGTCACTGGAGACATAGTCCCCTAGTTTTCTTGATATTCCAGTTAGGGTTATTCCTGGTTAGAGTTATTGCTTGGTAGGTTCATTCTTCCTTCCCCAACATATTCGTACATTGATAACATCCGAGACAGATTTTCATCTCGATTACTCCAGTTTAATTCTAGAGTGAGCGAGTTACTTCTGATTTACAGTACCGTTATTGGAATCAGTTTTTTGGATTCTGGCATTTGCAGTTACCATTGAAATGAAGTAGGTGTATTCCAGAATTAAAGTTAATGCCCTATATATTTGTCGTGTCTGAGGTATACTTTCTTCTTGCTACCATTGATGTCATTGGAACTTATGCAGCTGCACTGAGAAGACTGCATTTGACTGACTTCTCAGCTGGTGTGAGTCGGCATCCCTCCATTAAAATCAATGGAGTAATGCCTATTTACACCAGATGAAGATCTAGCCCATGATCTCTAAATTGGCTTTTGGAAACACACAAAAATAAATCAATATACTACCAGAGAAGTAAAATTAGAGCAGTTTGAAGTTGATTTATTTAGGAAGATACATAGAAAATATATACAGTACATGTAAAAGGCAAGTCAATATCTTCTCTTTTATTTCAGTATACCAACGGAATTACTCTGGGTCAGATGTTTCACAGTATCAAAAATAGTGGCAAAAATAGAGCTTTACTTTTCCGAGAGCAATGGGGTGTTTTGATTTTTGTAAAATGGTGGTCACACATTTACAAGTCAATCTCTAAACAGGATCATTTATGCACCATAAAGATAGGTCCATAGTACCATTTAGAGCTGGTTGCATATCTGTTGTGAGTTCTGGCATTCTTTCAACAACTAATTATTTCCTAATACATATTTTCATCATTGGAGTCTATAAATAATAGAATTTCAGTGCAGAGATGGGAAAAAAACAGGAAATGATTAAGTTTTGCAAAGACTTATTGGTTACAATTTGATATACAAAACAAACAACAGGGATGGTTAAGATCCTGGTCCCCTTTAATCTGGATGCCAAACTGTTTAAGGCTGAGTGAGGTGTGATGAATAGCTCTAGTTTTATTCCATCTCTAATTTCAAACAAGTTACCAAAATCCGAAGAAAACAGCTATCTGGTATCTAGTACAGACTCCACTGCTTTTCTATCTACTGATAGATCTAGTATAGATCTGTCCTGTCTTCCATTTCATTTCTGATGCCTTAGTATTGGATTTACAGAGGGAGAAAAATTGTGAGATAGAAGCATTACCAACATTAAAAAGCTTGTAAGTTTTGCAATGTTGTTACACTACAAGTCTTGTTCTGCACTGTGTAATTTATTCTGCTGTTTGATTGCTTTGTCATATTAAGCATTGCATATATTTTCCTGAACAGTTGGGGAAAACCAAGATTTGTTTTCTTCTATTCTGTGCTACCCATTAAAGTTAAGTTTTGGGTTCCAGCGGAATAAAAATCATGGTGATACTCTATTTTCAAGCCTCACGTGTCAGACCCAGAAATTCAGTATTCCCCATTTGTCACATTGACCTTATCAGTTCTTCATCTAGGACCAATTCCACTCTCATCAACTTCAGTGGCCCATGGTTTTAGATGTCGCTTGTTACTAAAGATGTTGTCAGGAATATTTGCAAGAGGCAAACTTATAGAAAATAAATTAACTCCAGTCAAGCCAGATGCACCAAAACTTCTAGATCCCTTTTACTAAGAGCAAAAAACAAGAATATGATGCATTTAAACTGAATCTAAAAACAGTCTTGTTGGACTCGTGTTTATTGTGTCTTGCTGAATCCTTTTCAGATTTGCTACATTTGCAAATTAAAAGGAAGTATCTAAGTGCCAATTCTCCAAATCCAACCTAGTCTTAGAGTGCAGCTCACTTCTTTCTTCCTCATGCAGCATCACCACTAAAAGGCTTCTGCTGCCCAAACAACAGTTACACATATGTATCCAGTGGGCTTCCAGAGGTGTAAGTAAGGGCATGATTTCAAATCCATGAGATTTTACAGGGACAAATGAAGAGTAACCATGGCCCTACCCTCCCAACCCCAACCCCAGCCAGCAGTGCTCATTGAAGAGGCTGTCCCCTTGAGAGAGGAGACTCAGAACTGGAGCTAGGGGGAAATTCTTACTATTTTCTGAAGATACTTTTTAAAAGAGAGATTCAAAGAAAGAAAGGTTGGATTTGGTTTGCGTCTTATCGGGACAGCAAAAAGTTTAGATATGGAGGTTAGATCCAGGTTATATAAATGTATCACAGGTGCATTTATTGGTGTGGGCTATTTTTACTTAGGTAGACTTCTGGTGCACCTGTGTTGTACTCTAAGGACATCCTGTTTGGTTAGCACAATGGGGTCATAGTTTCTATGCACTAAGCAATATAAACAACAGATAATAAGAAAATATGTTTCTCAACTTTCCTCATATCACTCTGTGTCAGACACAGCTGCCAGCAGCCAAGTTGAGAAGAGATCATGTGACCAAGAGTAGAGCTGGGCATGAAAAATTTGGTGAATAGAAATTTCACCTAAAATACATTTTTCATGGCTCTGAAAGTATTTGTAAATCCAGGCGGAATTAAATGAATAGTTTTAGACAAGAAAAGCCTGTGGGGGCAAAAATTGAACAAACCATTTTGCCGTTCTGTTTTTAAAATGTCAACACTTTGCTTGAAATGTTGTTTGAAAAATATCACTTTTTTTTTTTACATTCGAAGCATTTTGTTTCATTGAGGGAAAAAAATTGTTTTGGTTCAAATGAACCAATTTCAGGAGGTGATGTTTCAGTTCAGTGACTGAAGCAAAAAATAAATTATTCATTAAGCTCAGATAAAGCCTTTAGTTTGTTTGTTCATTTATTTTTGAGAAGCTACTGAATGGTAACCATATTACTGTTCAGGTTCTCTTCAATCTTTTGGAACAGTAATATGTTATCATAGGTGACTGTTGCAAGAAACAGAGACTGAAACCAAGTACACCAAAGACTGTCAACTTGCTTCCACTTACACTATGCTCAGAGCCAACTTGAGCTTAACATCTTTTTGAATGGTCAGCAGTTGGCACACAATCCAAAGTCCAGGGTATCTAAGGCTCACCCTGTATCACACACTCACATATACATGCCATCTCTCTACAGGAGCTCAAACGATCAATAGCAGAGACTGGCTCCTGAATGAACTGTTAGGACCCACCTGGGGAACCAACGCAAAAACACTGGGTAGTTGGGGCTTGCTCTCTGTTACGGTGCCCCAGTTTGATTAAACTCTGCCCACACTAGACTAGTAGATGCCGAGCTCCAGTCAGATCAAAAGAATTATTACAGACACATTGAAGCCAACAAAACTTGTATGGTTATTAGTTTAGCCAATATTCCTCTACCTAAACTTCTGGCATTAGCATGCAGCCAATAAACTGATCTCCAAGGTACAGAAAATGCCATGCTTGCCACTGTTCGGGGATATATGGGATGTACCCCACCATCGACTGCATAGCAGAAATCCTACTGGACAGTGCTGCACATTTTCCATCCAGCTGATATCGTTCGCTCACTGTAGCAGACAAAACTGGAGAGAAGCTCTGCCAGGAACTCCCACTCATCACTAGGGCAGATGAACGGCTACTTGGCTTTGGGCTCCCATGGCACCTCTGGAGCTGAGCAATCATGTGATTCACTGTGACAAGACCACCCATGGCTGGAGCATCCATGATAGCCCTCTGTGGATGCTGCTGCGTGCATGCTGGATGGTTTCTCTCTTCCCAAGCTGAGCACTGCTGACTCAGAGGCCATTGACTGGCTCAAGACTATTGACATTTTTTCTGTTGGAGGGGGTTTCTAAAACTTGCCTTTTCTGTCTTGCTTACACACTGGGTATACACACACACACTGAATGGCAGCATTACAACAATTAAAAAAGAATAAAATACTCTGTCATAGAAAACCTATTTAAACTAATATACTGTGGGTTTGGTATGGGTTTGTAAATAATGGACCTTGACCTGTGTCCAGAACCTCACCAAATGTGGACTCTGGAAGACTGCAAGATGAAGAGAATTCTGCAGGGAATGGTCCTCAACTGAGAATGCTCTGCAGCTAGGGCCAATGAAGGAAACGCCAGGAACTGCCAACAAGAACAACCCAGCAGTTCTTCATGATCATTATGATCAACTATAGCAAAAGTTTCTCAACCAACTAGGGCCTAGACCATCCACAGCTTTAAAAGTCATAACTAAGGCTATGTTTTAGTCACGGGTATTTTTAGTAAAAGTCATGGACAAATCACGGGCAGTAACAAAAATTCACAGCCTGTCCATGACTTTCATTATATACCCCTAAAACTTGGGCTGGGAGCCACAGGTGCTTGGGGTGGGGGTGGCGGCGCACGGCCCGGGGGGACGGGCAGTGGTGCTCAACCTGGGGCCCCCGCTGGTGCTGGGCGGAGCAGGTGGTAGTGCGTGGCTAGGACCCCTGCTGTTCCTGGGAGTGGGGAGGTTTGGTGGGGCTGGCAGGCTTCCTACTTGGCTCTGACCAGCATGTCCCTGCAGCTCCTGGAGGGGGAGGGGTTGCCAGGGGAGTTCCGCATATTGCTTCCACCACAAGCGCCAGCTCTTCAGTGCCCATTGGGAGCTGCTGGGGTGGTGTCTGCAGGAATGGGCAGTGCGCAGTGCCACCTGGCCCCTCTGCCTAGTAGCTGAAGGGGCATGCCGATAGGAGGCGGAGACCCCCCCACTAGGTAAGCACCGCCCTGCACCCCAAACGTCTGCCCCAGCCCTGAGCCCCTTCCCACACACCCAAACTGCTGCTGCTGCTGGCCCAAGGGCTCCCTGACTTGGACGTGGAATGGATTGTTTAGCATTAAGCAGTCAGGACAAGCTCTAGGCACCAGCAAAACAAGCACGTGGTTGGGGCGGCACAATTCTAGGGGTGACATTCCAGTGAGGTGTTTTTTTTTTTGCTTGGGGCGGGAAAAAACCTAGAGCTGGCCCTGTAAGCAGTTAGCACATATTTCAAAGGACCATACAAGGTAGGGAGGCCCATTAACACCCCTGCAGTCACCGGACAAAAAGAGGGGGTTAGTGGGTTACAGATCGTTGTAATAAGCCATAAATCCAAAGTCTTTGTTCAGTCCATGATTTTTGGTGTCTAGAAAAGTAATGAATTTAAGTTCCCAGGCTCATCTTTTGAAAGTGCTGTTTCCTTTGAGGATGAGGACTGATAGGTCAGATGTAGAGTGATCACTTTGTGAATAGTGTTCATCCACAGATGATAGAGTGATTTGGTTTTTTTTAAGCGTTTTCCTGTGTGAGTTCATTCAAGAGCATATTGATTGTCTAGTTTCACCCATATAATTGTTATGGGAGCAGTCACTGTGTAACCCCCACACCAAGACCACTTAGAGAGTGAGTTAAATGAGTCTGCTCTATAGCCTTATCTTTTTAGCTCATGCTGTAGAGGCTCATGTGCTAAGCTCCAAAGGTCCCTAGTTGGATCTTGCCCACCAACGACCAGGGTCTGTCGGAGTTACAACTGCACTGGATGAGATACACCACAGGTCGTCACAGGCATGTGTAGGATCCATTGATCTGAAAGGTATGTTGTGAGGGGTTTTGATCATTGTAGCAGTGGAGATATGTCTACAGGTTTTGCATCTGTTGTACTGGCAAGGTCTGGTGCTGTTTTGAGTTGGTGTGTCCTGGTCTGTGAGGAGCTTGTTCTGCTGATGAGCGTCACAAGGTTGGCGGTGTGTTGTTTGAATACCAGAAGAGGGGGCTAAGGAAAGAGTTCTTTCAGGATGGGTTTACCATCGAGCATGGGTTGTAGTTGTTTGATGATACTCTGTATGAGTTCCAGGATGGATGATGGGTGACAACTAGGGGTGTGCAGTCAGAGGGGGTTTCATTTTTATATTGAAGCAGGTTATCTCGGGGTATTTGGGTGGCCCATTCCATGATGCAATCTACTTCTCTGATGGAGTGTCTGTATTTGGTGAAGGCTGTTTTAAGTATGTTTAGGTGTATATCCCAGACTTTCTCCTTGGAGCATATTCTGTGGTATCTGAGTGCCAGGCTATAGATAACACATTTCTTCTGTGTTTTGGGTGGTTACTGGCTCTCTTAAGGTAGGTGTGCTAATCTGTGGGTTTCTTGCATATGGTTGTCTGTAGGATTCCACTGTTGAAGCTGATTGTGGTTTCCAGGAAGTTGATGGGATTGTGGAAGTGTTCCAGAGAGGGTTTAATGGATAGGTGGTGGTTGTTGAATAATGGTGAAAATCTGTGAGGGAGTTTAAACCATCTATCAAGAGGATGAAAATATCATCTATATATCTCAGGTAGATCATAGGTTTTGTGGTACATTTGTCCAGAAATTCTTCGTCCAGGTGGCCCATGAAAAGGTTGGCATATTGGGGTGCCATACTAATAGCCATGGCTGTTCCCATGGTTTGGACAAAGGGTTTGCTGTTGAATGTAAAATTCTTATTGGTGATAGTGAAATGCATGAGTTTGGCAATGTGTTTGGGGTGGATGTCTGAGGGTTGTCCATTGTCTTGTAAATATTTGAGGCAGGCAGCTATGCGATAATTATGAGGGATGTTGGGGTATAGGGAAGTGACATCCATGGTGGTGAGGGTGGTGTTCTGACAGAGATTGTTAATCTTGAGGAGACTGTGGAGGAAGTCAGTTGTATCCTAGAGAAAGCTGGTGCTTTGTGTGTTTGAGTGGTTTGAGGATGATTTCTATGAGTCCTGATCATATCTGCCCACCACAATCTTACTGAAGGAATATCTCCACTGCTACAATGATCAGCCCCCCACACAACATGCCTTTCTAGATCAATGCCTCAATAACAATTATGTGGGTGAAACCAATCACTATACTCTTGAATGAACTCACACAGAAAAATGATAAAAGACAAAAACACTTGTGAGTAAATACTTTTCACAAAGTGATCACTCTATATCTGACTTATCAGTCCTCATCCTCAAAGCAAACCTGCACAACACCTTCAAAAGATGAGCCTGAGAGCTAAAATTCATTACTCTGCTAGATGCCGAAAATCATAGACTGAACAGAGACTCTGGATTTATGTTTTATTAAAACAAACCCACGAGCCCCCTCTTTTTGTCCAATGACTGCAGAGGTGTTAAAAGGTCTCTCTACCTGCAATGGTCCCAAGAACAGTGTTTCTCAACCTTTCAAGACTACTAAACCCCTTTCAGGAGTCTGATTTGTCTTGCATACCCCAACTTTCACCTCACTTAAACACTACTTGCTTACAAAATCAGATGTAAAAATACAAAAGTGATAGAGCATACTAATACTGAAAAATTGCTTACTTTCTCATTTTTACCATATAATTATAAAATAAATTGATTGGAATATAAATATTGTATTTACATTTCAGCGTATCATTTATAGACCAGTATAAAGTCATTGTATGAAATTTTACTTTGTACTGACTTTGCTAGTGCTTTTTATGTAATAAAACTAGACAAATATCCAGATGAGTTGATGTACCTCCTGGAAGACCCCTGGTTGAGAACTACTGCCTTAGAATATGTGCTACTTATGCTAAACAATCCATTCCACCTTGCATTTTGCTGTGATGCTGGGAGTTCCTTTCCCAGACCTAAAGAAGAGCTCTGTGTGGCTAAAAAGCTTGTCTCTCTCAGCAACAGAAGTTGGTCCAATAAAAGATATTACATCATCCACCATGTCTCTCTAATATACTGGGACTGACACAACTACAATTACACAGCATACTCCTCATAATTATAACATGTACCTTTCCTGTAATCATTGCTACAGGAAATTGTCTATCTCAGTGTTTCTCAAACTGGGGCCGCCGCTTGTGTAGGGAAAGCCCCTGGCGGGCCAGGCCGGTTTGTTTACCTGCCTTGGCCGCAGGTCTGGCCAATCGCGGCTCCCACTGGCTGCGGTTCGCCGCTCCAGGCCAATGGGAGCTGCGGGAAGTGGCGCAGGCTGAGGGGCATACTGGCCACCGCTTCCAGCAGCTCCCATTGACCTGGAGCAGCAAACCACGGCCAGTGGGAGCAGCGATCAGCTGAACCAGCGAACACAGCAGGTAAACAAACCAGCCTGGCCCACCAGAGGCTTTCCCTACACAAGTGGTGGCCCCAGTTTGAGAAACACTGGTCTGTCTATATAGATAACACCATCTTGTTGTTATTCACACCTGTGAAATTAGACAGATAAGGTTAAAAAAAACTAAGCAACCTAGAAAATTTGGAACTTTCCAAAATTGCTTTCTCAGGGTATGTCTACACTACAAGACTATTTCGAATCAACTTAAGTCGAATTTGTGGAATCGACCTTATGAAGTCGAAGTTGTGTATCCACACTAAATACACTAGTTCGACTGTGTGAGTCCACAGTAACGGGGCCAGTGTCAACTTTGGAAGCGGTGCACTGTGGGAAGCTATCCCACAGTTCCCGCAGTCCCCGCTGCCCATTGGAATGCTGGGTAGAGCCCCCAATGCCTGCTGGGGGGAAAAATGTGTCGAGGGTGGTTTTGGGTAACTGTCATCATTGAACCGTCACTCCCGCCCTCTCTCCGTGAAAGCGCCGGCGGGAAATCTGTTCGCGCCCTTCTCTGGTCGGTTACAGCTCGGACGCCACAGCACTGCGAGCATGGAGCCCGCTGCGATCATCGCTGCACTTATGGCCGTTGTCAACTCCTCGCACCTTATCGTCCACCTCTTCCACAGTCAGCTGCTGAGAAATCGGGCGAGGAGGCTCCGTCAGCGCGGTGAGGACAGGAAGTCACAGAGTGGCGCAGACCTCTCACAAAGCAGGGTACGCCGCGCAGTGGAGATCATGGTGGCAATGGGTCAAGTTCATGGTGTGGAACGGCGATTCTGGGCCCGGGAAACAAGCACGGACTGGTGGGACCGCATAGTGCTGCAGGTCTGGGATGAATCACAGTGGCTGCGGAACTTCAGGATGCGTAAGGGCACTTTCCTTGAACTCTGTGACTTGCTGTCCCCTGCCCTGAAGCGCCAGGACACCCGGATGCGAGCAGCCCTGACTGTGCAGAAGCGAGTGGCCATAGCCCTCTGGAAACTTGCAACGCCAGACAGCTACTGATCAGTAGCGAACCACTTTGGCGTGGGCAAATCTACCGTAGGGCTTGCTGTGATTCAAGTAGCCCACGCAATCGTTGAGCAACTGTTCTCAAAGGTAGTGACCCTGGGAAACGTCCAGGTCGTCATAGATGGCTTCGGCGCGATGGGATTCCCAAACTGCGGTGGGGCTATAGATGGGACTCACATCCCTATCCTGGGACCGGCCCACCAGGCCAGCGAGTACATTAACCGAAAGGGCTACTTTTCTATGGTGCTGCAAGCACTGGTGGACCATAGGGGACGTTTTACCAACATCTACGTGGGGTGGCTGGGCAAGGTTCATGACGCGCGTGTGTTCAGGAACTCTGGTCTGTTTAAACGCCTCCAGGCAGGTAGTTTCTTCCCGGACTACAAAATAACGGTTGGGGATGTGCAGATGCCTACAGTGATCCTCGGGGACCCAGCCTACCCGCTAATGCCCTGGCTCATGAAGCCCTATACAGGCGCCTTGGACAGTGAGATGGAACTCTTCAACTACCGGCTGAGCAAGTGCAGAATGGTGGTGGAGTGTGCTTTCGGACGTCTCAAGGGGAGATGGCGGAGCTTACTGACTCGCTCGGACCTCAGCGAAAAAAATACCCCCGTTGTTATTGCTGCTTGCTGTGTGCTCCACAATCTCTGTGAGAGCAAGGGCGAGACCTTTATGGCTGGATGGGAGGTTGAGGCCAATCGCCTGGCTGCTGATTACGCTCAGCCAGACAGCCGTGCCGATAGAAGATCCCAGCGGGAAGCGCTGTGCATCCGGGAGGCTTTGAAAGATAGGTTCCTCGGAGAGCAGGGTAACCTATGACTCTCCAGTTGATTTACAGAGAAGCTGAACCTGAGCCTGTTTCAGTGACTGTTGACTTCGATCTGCGGTTACATACCCCGTTCTCCAGGTTTCCCCCCTTCCAACACACGTTTTAAAATAACTTTAATGGAACACTGATTATTAATAAAGTTTTCTTTAATTGTGAATTCCTGTTCAAGGGTTGAAACATGGACGCGGACTGTGGTGGGTACGGTGTGCACTGATGTCCAGACCGCTTCTACACTAGAGGAATGACAGGCTCCTGCTCCTACAGCGGTCTCTGGGGGGAGGACGGTTGCAGGTGGGTGTGCAGGAAGGGGTGGGTTTGCAGGAAGGGGTGAGGGGTGCCGTCTTTGGGACGGAGTTTGGATGCAGGCTCTGGGCTGGGGTTTGGGGCATAGGAAGGGGTGAGGGGTGTGTGGGAAGGGTGAGTATGTGTCCGTGGATGAGGGCTCTTGCTGGGGCTCAGGGCATCGGAGAGGCTCGTGGCTAGGGGGGAAGGGCATGGTAAGGGCAGCCTGCCTTGCCATTTGTGGATGGCAGGCGCTAGGACCCTGGGGCAGCATACACCTCACAGACTGACCCGGGGCAGCATTCACCTCCCAGAATGACCCTAGTGCCTAGTGACTGCAGTCTGTGTGTGTCCTGCTGTTGATCCTGCCCCCAAGTCTGTACCCTGGTAATGGAGGCTGTCCTATGCAATTAAAAAACCCCTCCCCCCCTTCACACAAAGTCTTCTGACAAGGAAAACGTGACGGAAACAGTGAATAACAACAAACTACTTTTAATACTCAACTACACAGTGGGGGGATGAAATTTGGATTTGGGACTGGGTGATCCAGGAAGGGAAGCACTTCTCACACTTTAGGGAATGAGAGCTGTTTGGTACATGAGCGCTCTGCTGGGGTGGAGTGACAGTTTTCACGGCCCCTAGCGCCCCTCCTTCTTGTGATTTTTGGTGAGGGGGGGACAGGACTTTGTGGCGGGGGAAGGCGGTTGCAGATACAGTTCAGGGGGGCTCTCTGCTCCTGCCTGCGGTCCTGCAGAACATCTACAAGGCGCCGGAGCGTGTCCGTTTGCTCCTTCATTAGCCCAAGCAGCGTTTGAGTCGCCTGCTGGTCTTCCTGCCGCCACCTGTCCTCCCGTTCGCTGTGTGAGCGCTGGTGCTGACATAGGGTCTCCCTCCACTGTCTCTGCTCGGTCGCCTTGGCTCTGGAGCAAGCCATCAGTTCCGAGAACATGTCATCCCTAGTCTTTTTCTTTCACCGCCTAATCTGCGCCAGCCTCTGTGAGGGGGATGCCGAGGCAGTTCGTGAAAGAGCCGCAGCTGTGTGATGGGAAAAAGGAAGTGATTTCCTTGAAAAGATACATGTTTGCGAACACTGAACACAGTCTAGTCAGTTTCTGTGAACAAGACCATACAGGGCACCTAGTCTCACAAGCTCTCAGGACAAGTTCGAGATTTCGGAATACGCTTTCATTGGCTGCGGTCTTGCACAGGAGATCGGACAAGCAGGGCGGTACAGCTGAATCCGTGTAGCAGCCAGGCCTGGTAAGCACTACACTATAGGCTGCTTAACAGTTAATGGATAGCTGTGCCCTCCCGCTGAGGGCAATCTGTAAAGCATAAAGTCTGACCCTGTTCCAGCCCCTCGCGGCTGTGCACGGGAAAGATCACTGTATGCTTTTCCTCTGTGGCCTCCAACACGTGGCTGTTAAGTGAAGGTCATTGCTATGCAAAGTAAAAGTCAAGCATTCACAATAGTAACAGTACACTAATTGCCCTAATTAGATGCAGCAGTCGCCGAACGAGATTAGCCTGAGGCGGGTCACTCGGAGAGAGAGAGAGCGGATGCTGCTCAAATCCCTGCACAGACCAGGACCGTACGCTGCAATGCTGGTGGAGGCAATGATTCCGCTGTACATTAGGATGGCCTGGCGCGGAAGAGTGTGCTTCCACGGAGCACCAAATAAGGCACCTCTCCCCAGGAACCTCCTGCGGAGACTTTTCGAGCTGCTGTCCGAGAGCTTCGTGGAACTGTCCCAGGAGGATTTCTGTTCCATCCCTATCTGTGTGGACCTTCTCTTTATATAGTTTTTTAAGCAAAAGGTTTTATATAGTTTTTACATATTTTCTATTCCTGTTTTTTAAAAAATAAATGTTTCCATGTTTATAGCACTTACCGACTGATCCTTCCCCTGATTCTGAGTCCGGGTTAACGGCCGGGGAGGGTTGGTAGGGGATCTCTGTGAGGGTGATGAAGAGATCCTGGCTGTCGGGGAAAGCGGTATTGTAAGCGCTGTCGCCTGCGTTGTCCTCCACAAACCCTTCTTCATCTTCCCCATCGGCGAACATCGCCGAGGAACTGCCCCTCGACACTATCCCATACTCAGAGTCCACGGTCACTGGTGGGGCAGTGGTGGCAGACCCACCTAGAATGGCATGCAGTGCCTCGTAGAAGCGGCAGGTCTGGGGCTGTGCTCCGGAGCGTCCGTTTGCCGCTCTGACTTTTTGGTAGCCTTGTCTCAGGTCCTTGATTTTCACGTGGCACTGCGTTGTATCCCGGCTGTATCCTCTGAGTGCCATGGCTTTGGAGACCTTCTCGTAGGTCTTTGCATTCCGTTTGTTGGAGCGCAGCTCCGAAAGCACAGACTCATCGCCCCACACAGCGATCAGATCCAGGACTTCCCGGTCTGTCCATGCTGGGGACCTCTTTCTATTCTGGGATTGCATGGACTCCTCTGCTGGAGAGCTCTGCATCGTTGCACGTGCTGCTGAGCTCGCCCCGATGTCCAACCAGGACATGAGATTCAAAGTGCCCAGACAGGAAAAGGAATTCAAATTTTCCCGGGTCGTTTCCTGTGTGGCTGGTTAGAGAATCCAAGCTTGGACTGCTGTCCAGAGCGTCAACAGAGTGGTGCACTGTGGGATAGCTCCCGGAGCTAGTAAGTTCGATTTGCATCCACACCTAGCCTAATTCGACATAGCCATGTCGAATTTAGCGCTACTCCCCTCGTTGGGGTGGAGTACCGAATTCGAACTAAAGAGCCCTCTATGTCGAACTAAATGGCTTCATGGTGTGGACGGGTGCACGGTTAATTCGAATTAACGCTGCTAAATTCGAATTAAAGTCCTAGTGTAGACCAGGCCTCAGTAAGATTGCACCAAAAGGAACATTAATGACTAATTGGTAGCTAGTGAGTTTGGTTAATGTCAGTGTTTCTGGAGCAGGATTCTAACCAGTGCTTGTTTAAGAGTGGCCAGTCTTAAAGAATAGCATTAACAGTGCTCATTGATTGAACCCAATATCATCCCACTTCTCTCTACCAACCATAAAGGACAAAGATTTAGTTCACCAGTGGTAGAATGCAGCATTCTCAGTGCCTTTAGAACCTGCATCAATGAAACTGAGTAGAAACATCTGAGAAAGAGAGCTGGTCAGGAATTTTTTTTTACAAAATGTTGTTTTTTTCCTCAATAACTTTCATTGGGAAGATTTTTCAGGTTAAGGATGAAATTTCTGGTCCAATTGCCAAAACCTCAACATCTTTCATGAAATGGCCTCCTTGTTTTCTAGCCAGCCCTACTGAGAAGCTGGTGTGTTTGCCAGATCCTTCCCTCCCACTGCATCCAGGGTGTTCATCAAATCAGTCCAGATATGATAAATGCTACCAAAAAGCTCTGATAATTCTGCACAATGAGACCATATCAATTCTGCTAGAGCTAAATCAGACTGGCTTTACCACTCTGAACAGTTCCACTGGACAGCATTTTGTTAATGGTATAAAGGAGGAAAATAAGCATAGAATGTAAAATAGAGTTGTCCAGTGACTAAAGAGTATCATCCTTCAGCAAGGCCAGGAAACCTTTAGGGTCCATCAGTCTAATAGAGTGGATTATTAAAAAAAAATGTTTCACCACCCTGACAGGTATGAGGATATGCCTGATCCCAATTGAGGAGTCATGATCTGACTGAGACCATGGCACAGTCTATACTGTACCTCCAGCCTCATCCCAAGGATCAGATTCAGATTTTAACTGTCAGTATGGACTAAACCTGAACCATATGTGAGAGCCTTGAGATCCCTCACCAAGTTAGAAGAGCCATCGTAAGTATGGACACTACAGCCCCCTAGTACTATTAGACAGGCTGACAGAAAGTCAGCCATCTTGAGCAGAGTTCTTGGCGAAGTAGTGGAGTGGTATGATTCCTTTCTTAATTGTATCCTAAGAGTCACAAATCAGATTAAACTAATCTGTTCCCAGGGTCAGTTTGGAGGAGTAGTCCAAATGACCTATCCTATCAGTGGGCACACTCTTGGTATCTCCACAGTAAAATGCCTAGGGCACAAGCTTGTTAGCTGGTCTCTCCATTCTCAGGCTAGCTAACAAATATCTTTTTTAGAACCAGTTTTGAGCCCCTCTCTAATCTCAGCACCATATGGACACACTTTTCCCCGTTGCTTATCTAAGATTTTATCTTGACGTACCCTAAAATATCGAGAGGCAAAAGTACCGTAGAATTCAGAAGTGAAATATACTGACATATTGTGTGTATGTGGTGTTTACTTCATAATCCACAAAGCACTTTAATTTCAAAACTCCAGGAAGGCTAAAGTTTTCAGATGGGATTGATGTGGCAGTTGGGATGATCAGCTGAAAAGGCTCTGGTGGCTCCTGGGCACCTTTTTCTGTGTAGTCACCCCCTCCCCCTCTCCCTTCACCTGCTCCCCCCGCTTTATTTTCAAGCCCTTATTTTAGGATTGTAGGAGGTTGCATTTCACTGAGTACTCATGCTACCTTGCCACTGCTGAGGAGAACAAACGGCATCCCAGCCTGTAAAACTGTACTTCCTAGCAACATGTTTGAAACTACAGCTGCCTGATATGGCTAATGAATTTTACAATCAAAAGCTAAAGTGAATTAGCTGTAGCAGATGTTTTTACTCTGGGAACTACCAGACCTTTCTGGCCGCTCATTTATCCTTCAAGAGGATAAAACTCTGCACTTCTATTATGTGTTGTCATTGGAGCATTGCACAACTTTATCAAACTTTTTATTCTGGAAACTGAATTAATTTTCTGCAAGGGAGTTTTTGTGTGGCTCTTTAATCACATTTACTGGGGAACATGTGTACTGTAAAGTTGGAGAGCCGATTACGGCTTCCAGAAAGGCCACTTTCAAAAGGAAACTGCCCTCACTCCCAAGGCCTCCATTTGAAGGTCCTCGGGTTTTGTGAAGAGGAAAAAATTAATTACTATTTTAATAACGAAGCCAAGCCTGCTGAAAATCCTCTTAGAGAGTAGCTGGATGATGTAATGGCTAGCAGGGGGGATATTGAAAACAGTGACCACACAGTCTGCCCTTCACTTTTCTATTCATTCTCTGTAAGATGATACGGGCTGCTGGGTCACACATTAGGGAATTAAAAACATAACACTGCTTGCTTGGTGAGAGGGGAGATACAGAGATAGGAGGTCATTTTAAAATTAACATCTGCCTTAACCTGCCATATACATTTAACTGTGAAGTTGTGGTTGGGAGCACTCCTCTATTGCTGACTTCTGCTTCCATTTATTAGTAGCCCCAAAGATTATGGGGAGTGGGAAAGGATGCATGAATGTAGGGATAATACTTTGCTTTTAGGGAGCATTCTGACTGGCCAAAGAGCATTTGAAATGGGAAGCTTGTTCAGTGCTTAAATCCAACTGCTTCAGAACGTGGCAGCAACTGATATGAACTAGTATATAACACAGTGGTTCTCAACCTATTGACCATTGTGGGCCGCATCCAATACTACCTGTATAGCCCTGAGGATGTCACATGGGCCGCAGCTGTGTGCTGATTGGGCTGCAAGTGGCCCACGGGCTGTGGGTTGAGAATCACAGTTTAACCCTTCTGCTGCATCTTCATCTATCCCCAAATGAATTCAAGTGAAATGTTCATAAGAGAAACACGTTAGATAAAATCTGTAGAGTCAGAAGTCCAATGATCATCATACTGTAATCATACCTCTCCCTTAAGATTTAGAGGCACCCCACTCTGCCTTGTGCCTTTTAATGTCCTCAAAGCCTGATTCTCAATCCAGGCTTCACTGTGTCTTTAAAAAAACAAACATAAAGCTCTGTGTTATCAGGAATCTAAATAAATGGATGAATAAAGCTGTTTCGCTCAACCTCCTTAAAACAGGAGCTGACGGTTTAAATTGTCAGTAAACCATGCAAAATCATATGTCCATAAATTCAAACCTAATTAACAGATAATACAGGTCCTGTCTCATTAAGAAAGAAACTCCCACCAAAGCAACAGCCAGTTTCATTCAGCCACCCCTGAGGAATGCTTCAGAGCTCCCAGCCTTTCAGCTGAGATATTCCCCCATTTAGAGCCAAATTTGTCCCCAGTGTAATGCCACAGAAGTCAATGGAGTTACCCCAGGGATGAATCTGATCCTTCTAGCCTAGCTACACAACTCCTTAATGGACCAGAGGGATTGCTACTAAGGGTACGTCTACACTACGGGACTATTCCGAATTTGCATAAACCGGTTTTGTAAAACAGATTTTATAAAATCGAGTGCGCGCGGCCACACTAAACACATTAAATCAGTGGTGTGCGTCCACGGTTCGAGGCTAGTGTCGATTTCTGGAGCTTTGCACTGTGGGTAGCTATTCCGTAGCTATCCCATCGTTCCCGCAGCCTCCCCCGCCCCTTGGAACTTCCGGGTTGAGATCCCAGTGCCTGATGGGGCAAAAATTGCCGAGCTATGCCCTGACCCACCGCGGACACGGTGTTTGACCCTAGAAGCATTTGGAGCTCTGTCTGGAAATTTTAAAAAAATGATTTTGAATTTCGTCTTCTGTAACGGAGCGCTGATAGAACAGATTTGCCTGCCCTTACAGCGATCACGTCCGCATGGTCCATGCGGGAGCTCTTTCTTTATTTTGATTTTTAACTGCATCGCCACACGTGCTGATCGGAGCTCCATGCTGGGCAAACAGGAAATATTCAAAAGTTCGCGGGGCTTTTCCTGTCTACCTGGCCACTGCATCCGAGTTCAGATTGCTGTCCAGAGCGGTCAGTGGTGCACTGTGGGATACCGCCCGGAGGCCACACTAACCCTAATCCGATATGGTAATACCGATACTAGCGCTACTCCTCTCGTTAGGGAGGAGTACAGAAACCGGTTTAAAGAGCCATTAAAATCGATATAAGGTGCCTCCTAGTGTGGACGGTTGTGGCGTTAAATCGGTTTTACGCTCCTAAAACCGATTTAAACGCCTAGTGTAGACCAGGCTTAAGTGATGCCTGGCACTTTCCTCCCTGCTGTAGCTGAGCATGCTGTCTTTGCCGCATGCCCAAAGAGCAAGAGATGGGAGTGAACCCAAATCTCCTGCTGAGAAAGTGAAGACAGTAGCAGTTTACCTCAGAGACTGCCCCTAAAAGAGATCACTTTATAGGGCTTTAAAACCTTAGCGATCAGGAGAAAAGAAGAAGCGGAAGGGAAACCCAAACACAGTACTTCCTTGGCTATTAGTCAACTCAGAGAGGTTTACAGGCCTGGTGCCATCTCAGCCTCAATTTTCCTTTCCTTTTTCAAAACTTAATATAAAGAGTCATAAAGAAAGAAGCACCGCATAAATGACTAACAGGGAACACATCAATCTAGAAAATAATTAAGACGTAGATGAATAGGTAATATTTTAAAAAAATTAGAAGATGAGATTATACTCTCTTTTTTATGTATGTAACCTATTTGTTCCACCTTGAAATTACCCTGGCTATCAGAAAAGATTATGAATCCTACTGATATGAAGCATCTCAGTTAAGATTATTAATCCTGTGACAGTGCAATTGCTTTGATATCAATAAGTGGGGTTTTTTATGAATCTCACAGAAAAGCAGGTGTATAAAATAAAACCCATATCAAATATAAATTATTATTGTGGCGTTAATGCCACCCTTAGGCTACAATAACTTGTATATTTTGTTTCTAAAAAGGTTTCTAAGCTTTTTTAAAGCAGAATATGTTGCTAATATATAAAAACCATGTGTTTATGGGAGGCAGGATTGTCTCTTGGTTACAGAAAAGGCCTGGAAGCCAGCATAATAATAGATTTCATGGCTCACTTAGCTGCTTACTTTCTGTCTATTCTTGTCTTTCTGTATGGGTGACATTCACCTCTGTGTAGAGGTCTGTACATCACCTAAGACCCTATTTTAAAGGTTTCAGTGGGCCTTAAATGGGATGTAGCCTTGTGCTGCCTTTTGCACGTGGTACGTTTCATCCTATGTGTACAACTCCCATTGACATCTGGGAGTATTAACTATAGCTAAGAGGAAAAGAATAGAAATTATTCTAGGTGGTCATGTGATTTGCAAAACATAGGGCAAAACCTTGCTTTCATTTATTTCCATGACTACCACCAACCTAGATATAAAATGGGGTAGAACAGTCAGACCTCTCAGGAAGGAGCTACCAATATAGATGGATTCTGCATCTTTTTCCCTTTTTTCTTTTTTAATGAATTTGTTTAGTGTGAAATCCTGGTCCCATGAAGTCAAAAGCAAACTCCCACTGACTACAGTGGGGTCAATATTTCACCTTCTGGAGAGTAAATGAAAGGTGTCCCAGTCCTCTTAACCTTATTATTATTACTATTTCTGGCAACTTTTTTTCAATAATTGGTCAGTAAAAACGTGAGTTGAGATGTGAGATAATTAAATCTTTAAAGGTTCTGTGCTGTTTTAGGAATGCAGACTCCATGCCAGACCCACCAGCTGGTGTAAAGAGTGGGAAAGAGTAACATCCTTCACCTGACTTCTCCCCACTCTCTTACTTACAGCTATCACACACAGGAACTCTACAATCCACTGTGAGAATATGCCCATTTTCTGCACAGAGGCACAAGGCCAGGAAAAGTGGAGCCAGAACTGGGCCTAATTGTGCCCTATCAGATTACAATTTGTATTTGTTCTCTAAATCCTTACTTGATTACTTTAAATGACTAAAACTAAAAATGATCAGAATCTAATTTACTTTACACAAGGTAGGCTGTTGGCTTGTTTTTTGCTTTTCTCTCACTTTGGGTAATGACAGCAGACAAGTTAGTTTCTTGTCCGTTACTTCCTGGCTCTCATGCACCAGAACAAAGCTTCAGTGTTCAGTTTAGAAACAAGCTGTTTTAATAATAATGTCAACATAAGAAAGGGCAATTGAGTAACTGTGTGTCTGGATGATGTTCTAAAGGGGTATCTATAGTATCTAATAAGTTACTAAACCTATCTGAACCTCAAGATGTTTTGAGGCTTCCTTACTTTAAAACCTCTGTTGCTAGTTTTTTGACAATTGCAAACCAATCGCTTTTATTTTTAACTTTGAGAAAGAAGGTTGACAGGTAGATGTCTTGAAAGGGAAAAACAAGAAACTGCTTTCCAGCACAAATCTGTCTCCAGATTAATTAATTAATTAAATAAAGATGCTGGCCATGTGTACTGAAAACTAGCAAATACATTTTAATATAGTGTATCTTGTGTTGAGGTCATGGAAAACTGGAGAGGTGTCAGAAGACTGGGAGGTGGGGTGCGGGGATTAATCTTCAGAAAATGAAAAGGAGGGAGATCCTGGGCCATTATCACCCAGAAATCTAACTTCTATCCCTGACACAAAAATGGAACAAATACTAAGCAATCAAGTCACTAAACATATAGAGGAAGGTAAAATCATGAGTTGTAAGCTGCTTACCTCTTGGCAGATGAACCTGGTTCATTACTTGCTTGGCTTAGGTTGCAAGGATTTTGGGGGAGGGGAGAGGTAGGGGGGTCAGGGATGTAATTATAAAAGTACTGAAGGAAACTTATATATGTATTTTGATTTTTAGTCAACTGTTTAACATTGCATTTTTAAAGACCTTTTTTTCCCCAGAATGCCTTCCTGGGAACTGGCCCTTTAAATCTGGCAGCCACAAGGAGCTGCAGCCCTAGGGTAGCCATATTGTAGTACGCTGCTGTATATTGCATCTTCTCTCTCTCCTGGCCGGTAACTACTCTTTGCTCTGTTATCATCATTATCGTAGTGCCTAGTCAGTCAGGGACAAGGACCCCATTGTGCTGGGCGCTGTACAAACACAGAACAGAAAGACAATCTCTGTCCCAAAGAGTTTGCAATCTAAATAATGTTTTCCTTAGTTCTCTTCCCCTCCCCGCCCCCCCTCCTGAGGTGATGGCACATTTTCACTCTTGTTTTAAAAATAATTAAAAGTGGCTTGGCTCTAAACACTGCTGTTGTCTTCGTGCCTTGTCATCCACTTTTCAATCCACATGACAAAGCAGTGAGTTGCGATGAGGTGCTGCAGACATCTGTATTAGGGTTTGGTCTTTTATATATTCCTTAATTATCTATAAGAGAGTAAACAAGAGTTTAATACAATTTGCAGATGGTAATAAATGGACAGGAATTGCACCCATCAGCAAAGTCTGAGAAATAACACACACAAAAAGCTGGAGATTAGAATCTTGGGCAGAAAATAAAAAAGAGATTTGTTTTGGAAAACAGGGATCTAATTATGGAGATGAAATAAATGTAAACATAAAACAAATATATTCAAAGGGTGGGAAAAATCTTGAAAGCAGTGATGGCAAAGGAGACCTTGAGTTAATAGTGCACAGTAAATTAGACAAACTTTGTGGTGATAGTGAAGTAATCCCAAGAGCAGCTCAGGGAAAGGTAAGTGAATTATGCACTCATGAAAGGTAATGTGGCAGTGTTTAAAGCTGGATATACACAAGCACTCTGTCACAGTGCAGGGAAGTCATGGTTCTGTCAGCTTTGGTGAAACTGTACCAGGAGTATTGTATTTGTTACTGAGCACCTGGTTATCAGAAAAATAGCAGTAAATTGGATGGAGGCTAGAAAAGAGAGCAAAAAGAAAAATAGTTTAGGGGACTAAACAGACAAACCTGTAGGAGCAAAAGAGATAAATATGACGACTAAGCAGGGGACATGATAATGGTCTACAAATATTGGGGAAGACGTGTTTTAAGATAGTATAAGAAGGTGAAAAGGAATGAAATGAAGAAAGAGAAATTTTAGGCTAAGTACCAGTAAATCTTCCTGATTGTGAGGTGTTTACATTTGTGGAACAATCTCTGCTTGAAATGGTAGAAGCCTCTTAACATGGGACATTTAAAAGCTCGATTGGACAACACATTGGTAAATACACAATAAGGAACAATCCTGCACTGTCAAGAAGATAGGCTACATGACGTAACAGTTCTTTTCTCTCTCTAACATGTATGATTGTATGAGAAGATTAGTAACAACCATGTAACTGAACAGAGATTTTGGTCAAATGTTACTTTTCAGAGCTTACTCATAAAAATACCAACAAACTTTGTAGTAACAGTGAAATAATCCTAACACTGGCTTGGGGAATGTAAGTGAACTATATGTTCATGAAAAGTAACAGAATTGTCTGTAGGTGGAGAATGAAGTCCTTTAGCTGCACATCAGGTAAAGCATGTGCAGTGGCAGTGCAAGCTTCTGCATGTTGTCCTGCCCACATGCCTCTTCTCTGACCTGAAAAGATCAATGAGAATAGTTAAGTATTTATGCCTATTCAGTTCCTGGTTTCTCTGCTGAGAAGAAGAGTGAACGATGGTGTCATTTAGGGCCCAATTATACAACAGCTCACATCTGAGAAAATTTTTGAACAGAATCCAATGGGACTGCTGGCATGAGTGTTTTCCTATTTGAATGCCCAACTGCTGCCTTAGGAGCTTAAGTCCAAAATTTACATCCTCAAAGCCAGGGCCGGCTCTACAGTTTTCACCGCCCCAAGCAGCGGCCAAATTGCCGCCGGACAGCGGGGGCAGTCCCTGTACCCTTAGGGCGGCAGCCGCATTTCCACGGCGGCAGCAATTCGGCAGCAGCTTCTATGTTTAGCTGAAGCAGCTGCAGACAGTTAAACATAGAAGCTGCTGGCGAATTGTCACCACCGCGGAAACGCGCCTGTCGGCCTAAAGGCGCACGGACTGCCCCCGCTGTCCACGGCAGCAATTCGGTGCACTGCTTTGGGGCGAAAACACAGGGACTGCCGCCCCTTGCAGAATGCCGCCCCAAGCACCCGCTTGGAATGCTGGTGCCTGGAGCCGGCCCTGCTCAAAGCCACCACTCAGCTGTACCTACATGGCCCACTGTCTTAAATATTTCATACACAGGGGTTTCAACAGGAGATTTGGAGAGACACCTCTAGAATACCCCATAGCTGAGTGGTTAGGGGACTTGCCTAGAAGATGGGAGACCTGAGTTTAAATCCCTGTTCTATATAAGGCAGAAAAAGAGATTTGAACCTGGGTCTCCCACATCCTGGGTAAGTACTCTAACCACTGGACTAAAGGAAGGCTATAAAGGCACCAGCAGGTGTATTTTTTGTGCAAGAAACTGCTTAGTTTCCTAACTTCAGCAGAGGATTTGTGGCTGAAGTGCCCTCTGAGTTGGAGCCACCTCCCTCTCCTCAGCATTTCCTATTGGCTGGCTTAGGCAGCTCCCTATTCAGCATACTGGCTTTTGTGAATCTCACTTTTAGGTACCTAACTTTTCCCATGAATTGTATAGGGAGCATGGGTGCCTGAAAACTTGGGACTCTGGATTCCACTAGGTGGTAGGGCACCAAATCACTAGTCATTGCAATGCTGGGTCCATCTCCTAAGTGGATCTAGCCCTTAGCATTGCTTGTGATGTAGACACCTGTGCTCTATCAAATGAACCCATTTCACTTAGATCATCAAACAGCTGCCAGATGGTCATGACTCTGAATCACTACCAATATGATCATATTTGAACCACTGCCCTCAAGCTGAAGCTTTCAGATCCCCCCTATCAGTCCCCCAAGCCATCTACTCCATTTCTGGCCAGTAAAGACAAGGGAAATTATGATGCACTTGATTTCTCAATTGGAGGACATCAGAGGCACTCTTCTTAGACCTCCTTGGCAACCTCTAACGAGTGACTTTGATGGCAAGGATGTGCACATCATCTAGAGAAAATTTCCTGCAAGAATTATAAGAATGAGAAAGAGAAAAGCAGTTCTGAAATGAAAATCTAGACAACAGCACTTACTCAGAAGTTAGACTCAACATAGAAAGTGAAAGCGAACAGTCTAGAAAAGGTGGGTTTATTTAGATGGTAAACTAAAGCTAGACGTGAGCATTTGCCAGGATTTAAAAGCACTGGACATTTGCAGTTGTAAACAGGGTGCCTCCATGTATTATCTACAACAACAAAAAAGAGGAGAGTCACTCTGTTAACTTAGAACATGTTTTATTATTTCTGTAAAATAAGTGTTATATGAGTAGGGCTTTTTTAACCTTTAACCACTTGCTTTTGCTTTTTGAAAATGTGAAAGGGAAATCTGTATGCCTTCCTGATTAGCTAGAGTACCCGATAATGCTGCTCACTTTACCAATCAACTTACAAAATTATATTTGGATGTGGGAAGGAAGGCCACAAATAATAACTTCCCTTCTTTTATGGCAGAGCAGCCATGCAATAGTAATTTAATTTGCTCTTGAGAAAGATTATATGAACAGCTCCTCTGCTTGTGTAGCTCACTTTACAAAACAAAGGACAGAAAGAGATGGCAGCGCTGATAGACTAGATTGTCTCTGAAGATGGGGAGAGTATTTTAAGTCAGTGATTTGAAGCACTGACCACAATCTTCAAACAAGTTCTACACTAATGTTGTGAATTGTATCTTTTAGAAATACAAGGAATGGCAATCTGGGCCTTAATTGAAACTATCCTTCATAACTAAACCCTAGTCTTTTCTTTTCTTTAAGTCTCATAGTTGACTTAACTAAGTAAGGATGAGGGAATCAGTTTAGAAATTACCCAAACCTTCTTCCAGAATCTATACCAAATCTTTAAACATTTTTAAAAATTCTGCTAACCTTTTAGGAACAAAACAACAACAACAACAAAAAACCCTTATGAACTCTTGCTCTTTCTTGGTATTGATGGGAGGTATTGAAATACCACAAAAGAAGCTGAAGTCAGTAAGTAAAACTTTCCAGCTTCTTCTGATTTTTCAGACTGATGTAATTCTTATCAGAACATCCAGCTCTTCTGAGGTTCACCTGGCACTACTATTAACCCAAGTTTCTAGATGTCTTTAGGATCATCTGAGAACTTTTCCAGGTTGTTGGATTCACTCAGATTTATACCAACACATGGAAAAAAATGTGTTTTTTC
Organism: Mauremys mutica; assembly: GCF_020497125.1. Classification (NCBI taxonomy): domain Eukaryota; kingdom Metazoa; phylum Chordata; order Testudines; family Geoemydidae; genus Mauremys; species Mauremys mutica. The sequence goes on from NC_059073.1 coordinate 105,648,258, forward strand.
CCCCCTCAAAACTTTAGTGGATGTCATTCCCAAGCTAACCTTATTTTGATAAAGTGCACAAAAGTGTCAGTCCACCTAAAGATTTTTATGGGCTTTAATTATCCTCGATCAATATGTTTACTCTCCAGAAAAATAGATTGTATAGCTAAACTTGTTGCAAGGGCTGCACTGTGATCTTAGGGCTAAACTCACACTTTCCAAATAAGCTTCTCAGAGAGAGGTGGGTATTCATTTTTTCTTACTGAAAGTACCTTCCTCTTCACAGGGAAGACAAAATCAGAATAATTTCTTGGAAAGAAGAATGACTGTGGACAAGAATCCGGTAAGTTAGGCTTTGATCCCGCAGCTGACTGCATGTGAGTGCAGTAATGCATCTGCACAAAGCCCTATAGAAGTCATGGGCTCTGGGCAGCAATAGGGGGGGAACCACGTGCAGTCCGTTGCAGGATGTGTGGCCTTATTCAGTAAATCTGAATGGCTCACACAGCACCAGACAGACGTATTCAGTACTGCGCACTGGTTGGACCACTGCTTTTATATTGACCTGAAAGCAAAACTTTAACCATAAAATCCATTGCAAATGCAAACTTTCTTTTTTTACACCTGTACATAGGTAAATGACATGCCCCATATATATAATTTCACCTTGGGATGAAAGACAAGCCAAAAAATTACTAATGCTTTAATAGAATATTTATGCTGCTATTTTAAGGGCAGGATGGAGGTAAGAAAATATAGTGATTAATTTCTAAATCACTAGTTCAAATTCATCCAAGGTCAGTAGTGAACAAATAAATTTTATCTACATGAAATGACTTCATGGCATTAATGCATTTCCCCGTGGACATGTGCCAAGTTACAGAAACCACAATTACCAGTAGCAGTCTTCATGAAAGTCTCAGCAGAAGGACCAAAGACTGAATAGCCATGTCGACTAACCTTTCATATGAAGAGGTGTTCCTTCTAGTTCATTACTGGGACATGTTGGGGAAGCTTACACACCCTTTCTATAGCTGTTGTGTGTATATACAAAGGACACTGGTCAACCCACTATTTTTCACTAGCACTAAAATCCACTCCAAATATATAAATTCAGCTACCTTACCTTCTAAGGTTGCAGAACTAGTTAAACAGGGCCTTCTTCCATAAAGTAAAAGATAAAACTGCATCTGTAAAGAAAGCTCTGAGGATGCAGAGACAGTAATACATATGGGTTAAATATTGCTATGTTTAATGACATGCCGTATGGTATAGTTAGACTCACAGTAGTTCACTGGAATATATACTACATCATAACACTGTGTGTGGGTTTTGCTTCAGTAAAAAAAAAAAAAACATAAAATATAATAAAAGCCACAGTCACCGAGATGCCTGTTGAAGAAGAAACTGTCAGTATGAAAAATAACAAACAGCCAAACAATGCGGGGTTTTGGAGGAGGGAATGCAGAGAGGCAAAAGAAAGCCAGGAAAACTAGACAAGATCAGCTCCAATGGAAGAGGCAGGGTGAAGGAGAAGCAGTGAGGGTTTTCCATATAATAGGTTCCATGTAATGCTTGTAAAAATATATGCTAGGAAGGTCATAGCTCATTACATCTGTATATGTGTGCACAGATTTATAGAGACTTCTGTGTTTTATAAGTATATATTGTGTATTATGCACATATTCATATACACATACCAAAACTTGTCAAAACTACACAGAGGATAAACACATAAATGGGACACTCTGTAAAGAGCAAATTGCTGTGTATTGTTTTGGTAGACAGTTATATAAAGTATCCATTTTTAGAACAGATGTCCATGCGGATATTAGGCCTTTCAGAGGTGGCTTGTCCGGAGGAGATCTGAGAAGCAGAGGTGAGATGGCCAGGAAAGGGACAAGGGCTTTAATGAAACTGAATTTTCATTAACAAAAGACCAGATTCTGGAATCGCTTTGCGCATAGAATTCCCATTGAAGTTGCTGGGGACTGGAGGCATTGGAAGGCTGCAGAATCAGGCACCACAATTCTAAACAGATTTTCACTTTATAGTTTGGAAGAGAATATTTTTCCAGGTTTTGACTGAATTTAGGTGAGGAGCTAGGCAAATTGGAAATACGAATTAATACACTATGGATATGGCATAAGTAGGTGTTAGCAGTACATTATATATTAGTAAACATCCACGTCAGTGGGGATGCCACTGTCTTTTTAATATTACGTAGTTGCTGTTCTCAGGGGTGAATCTTTACTCTGTTCGGCAGCATGGCTTATACTTCCAGCAAAACTGCAACATTAATGCAGCCTAAGCAACAGTAAAAAGCATCAAAGCAAGTTCTGCCTCTTCCTTACAAAGTTTTACTTGGAGGGCTGCGTAAACAGAGCACTGTCTCTTTAACTGATTTTATTTTCTCTCTCTCTTTTTTTTTAGTTTAAAGATTACATTTAATATCTATTTCCCAGCAGTGTACAAACTGACATCATCTACTCATAAAAGCGGAATGCTTTGCTTTTTTAAGCTTCAAGCTGAATAACAAATTGCCACAGATGACAGCATAAAAGAATAACAGAATGGAATCAAAAGAAAATTCATTGTCAACAGAAACCCCCTGCTGAGGAATTTCAATTTCATATATCTAATTATCCCTGTCAGTTGGAAGAACTGACAAAAAGCATTCTTTGTTCTCTCTTTCTGCCTCCCGCATCTCACTCTCAATTAATTCCGGCATACAAATATGACTAATTGTCTTTGCAGTGCTCAAGAGCTCTGTATATAAATGTTCATGAACTGAAAATGATTTGGATGGTATTCATGCATCGATTTATGATATTTGAACACAATAGACATGCATAATTCAGGTGACCATGTTAGCACCCTCACAAGCCCTTATTATAGAGATTAGACAGGATTCTCTTTTCACGTCCCTTTTTCATATATGCTTTGTGACAATAACTCACTTTGCACCTATTAAAAGAGGAAGCATTATATGTCTGCTGTGGCTCATTGAAATTACCAAGAACAAGATTATCAGCATTTAAATAACATACTGGAGGTGGCCAGAAAAATATTAGGTACTTTGAAAAGCACATCTAGGATCACTCCATGAAGGTTAACATTTTTTTTCTGCGTAGATCAATTCAAGAAACCTTTCCAATGTCCTATACTAACAAATATTACAGGGTTAAGATTTCTCTGGCACTGTCTTTTTGTAACTTTTCCTTTACTGTTTTTCAAAGTGATTTCTAACCAAACACTATGATCATCACATCATAATATAGGAAATACTATTTCAAGGGGAAAGGGGCTTCTGTGCTGAAGAATAAAGATTCATAAAGAACAATAGGAGTGTTTTGTGGAAAACTTTGCTGCCTTGCTTCATATGAAATGGTCTCAGCTTTCTGACAGGGTTTGTGTGACTGTTACTACATTCATTAAAATCATATTGAGAGTAGCAAAATGCTCATTGATCCAGGAAAATTTTATAGACGTGGTGGTTGATTCTATACTACTTAAGGCAACACTCTCATTCAGACCAATAGGGGTTTTGTGGAAGTAAAGAGGACAGGATCGGTCCTGCTAAAGCTTTGTCTAGATTGGGTTTTTAGTCACTTGTGCGGCTGCAGCAGTGCTAGTGTAACACTTACATCAGTACACTGATTCCACATTGAAGGTTGCCAGTGGTGTAGCTAAACTAGCAGTTTAAAAACTCTTGTGTAGACAAGGTCAAAATCTGTGCATTAGACTTTTCACTCCTGAAAGGACACATTCTTCTCTCTGACTCCCGACTCTGGTATATATAAAACTCCCCTGAGAACAATGGAGTTAGATAATATATGTTTGAAAAATGCATGTGGACACATAACAAAAGACTGTATTATAATGGATACATACAGTGGGGGCAGAATTAGGTGTGCCCAGCTTTAATTTTCTTGTGTACTGGCTTTTGAATGTGCAACATAATGATTGCTTCACATAGCTCTTATTTTTTTGGAATGTAAGTTTTACTGGAATGTATTTTTCGCAATTTTGAAAGATTTGAAAGGAAAAAAAGGTAGAAAAGGAATTTCCTCATGACAGCATATGTCTATATTGCAATGTCCTGTCTCAGGCATCTTTCTCACCATTCTTCCGTCAAACTTGGGAGCTGCACAAAACCTTTGGCACAGGGACAGAGAGTACTTCAAGATGAGCAGTGACTGAGGCAAGGACTTCTGCATGCCCTCATTCAATACCTGCCTTACAAAATGCTCAGAAACTTGTGTGGAAAACTGTGCACCCTGTGCATAAAATTTCCCATGACACCCAGAAATTTATGTGCCCTTTGCATACAGTTTTGAACAGCAGCTGGATCCTACCGCTGCACACAGAAAATGTCATGAGCTCAGCAAATGGTGTTTTCCATGTGAAACAGAGTAGTGATTTATGCATGAACTCATCATTCCCTGAAAACCTTATGAGAAGCACATGCAACAAGGACAGGGCTCCTGCAGCAAACAGGGGTTTAGAATGGGAGCTGTTATTCAGCCTTAACTGTAGGGTTACAGCATGCTAGAATTGTCGTAACAATAAATTGCAATCATTCTCTGCTGTTTCTATTAGGAAGCCTCTAGGCTAAATTCAGTAGTGACAAAAATAGTAGTGCAAAGTTACATGTTTGGAAGGGGATTGGAAAACAGGTGTGAATGGTCAAGTATAAACAGAGGCACACAGCTACTATGGCAATGGTAACTATGGAAATACCTAGGTAAACATAATTTCAACACATGAGCATTTATTGGGTGTGCAATTCAACTTAAGTAGCAGCGGGAAGAGCCTGCATTTGCCTGAACTCTGATGTTGCTTTCCCATCCCCACCCCCTTGGCTGTCCTCTGAGCCTGTACACTGCAATAGCATGGCCACTGAATATGTAATATGTGCAAGTTACACCGCTTTAATGTTTACACCCCTTTCTTCTGGCCACTTCCACTGCTGTTCATGCCACCGCTCAATTTAGCTCCATTGATTAAAATTATATTTATTATTTCTATTATAGCACCTAAGTGCTCAAGTCAAATACCAACCTCATCAGGAGTTCTGCCTGAGTGTTACAGGAGCAGGCCCTTTAACAATAAGTAATTAGTGCTTTTCTCCTTGCAAACATTTAGCCATGCTTGTTAATTAACAATGGAGAGTTTATTTCAGGTTAGATATAAAGATTTCTCCCATTTAAAAAAAAATCTTAAAAGTTCAACTAAACATTCTTACGCCTGAATTCAGATCTGGTGTGAATGGGTGCAATTCAACTGAACTCAATGGGGGTATGCTGGTTTTACACCAGGTTTGAATTTTGCCCGTTGTTTTAAAAAGCTGTCTAAAATACCTAGGAAGCTGGTCCCCAATCTTGAAAAGACAACCAAATTGTTGAATTCCTGTACCCACACAGAGCCCACCGGAAGTAAATTCATCCTCACATGATTGTTTGCAATATCTTTCGCAGACACTTATGCAGCATACAGCATTGTATCTATTAGGCAAACAAGTCCCTGAGCCTTTAAAGAGAATTGAATGGGTTGATCCTGGGTTCAGCCCCATGGTTATCTTTGTAGGATCACAGCCTTGGTTAACTAATAGATGATACTGTATGTTTTATCAGCATCCATGAAAGATATTTGGAGCCATATCCTGCTCTCACATAAACCTGTTTTAAAATCAGTGAAGTTACTCCAGATTTACGTCACATAGCTGCAAAGGTTTTGGTTCATTTTTTCTAAATAATGAAAACACTTTCTTTAGAAAGAAAGGAACTTCCTGTGACCATTATGTAGCTGAATTAATGTCAGAAAGCCAGGAACTTCAAAATTAAGACACTTTCTCAATCTTTAACTTACCCTGTTGGCTTTTTAGTTTAGTTTAGTTTAATTTTGCAGCTACAGGAGTTAATGAAGCCATACCTTTTAATTTCCTGGCTTTTTCCACTTTAATGCTGATTTGTATCTCTACAGACATGGCTAAGTCCTGTTTAGAAAAATGTTAAAACTTAAACACTCTAATGTTCCTATGAAGCTCTCATTTCAAATCTCAGCTGAAAATATATCTTTTCTCCCTTGCCTGTACCTGTTAATTTTGCTCTCCCTCTACAATTATTTATCTCTGTAACTGTATTGTTTAACTCCTGTAAAGCGGTTTTGGGATACACTTTGGATGAAAGACGCTATACAACATAAAGTTGTTTTGTTTTGTACAAGCTGGCACATATTCGGCTGCAAATAAACCTTGGCTGAGAACTCTCTCATATTATTTCCTAGGTTCTCCCCAGGCATTTTCTCAGAACATTTCCACCTCTTTTCTTTGTCTGGGCTATACTGTAAGAATACCTCTCCTCTGAAGATTAATAGGTAACTAGAAATGTATTTGCCACCAAAAATGTGCTTATTTCCAATTAGAAATGCATCTTTGAAACAAGAATGATTTTATTAAGGGAATAGGTCTGTAGCATTGATGCAGCTAACATATAATGCCACCATGGGGAAAAAACTCATAAGCCAGATACTGAATGACTATTATGGATATTTTAAACCTAAAATCTATTTTGATTTTATGAGCAATCTGAAGTGATTGATGCTTGGGAACTCTGTGCTCTATATGAGCCTTTCTGTACCCTTAGTCAAATAAAGCAAGCAGGTGCAAGTCATAGGAGTTACTGATTATTTATGGCTTTTAGATACTTTGTGGGTTTAGCTGGTGAGAAAAGTTTTATTCCACTCACATGGACAAAACCCAACCAACTGTCTGGACTGATTAAATTCACATTGTTGCATGAACACATGGCAGGCAGGGGAAAAATTATGAAATCTCACCGCCTATGCCATGGCAACTGAGCAAACAGCTCATGGGAAGAATGTGAATAATAGAAAATAGCAATATTTCTCTTTGTGTTTTCACACTTGACAGTTTTATCCCCACATCTGTCTGATGTCCAGTGCACAAGTGTCTGCTGTAGCTACTCTTTCTCTCTTAGTTGAGTCATCTTCTGCTATAAGTTGTCTTGAAGATGATCCATATACTCTTTAAGCTTCAGAGAATATGCACTAGGAAAGTTTTTATACCACAGGTAACTCAAGGAAATGGATGACAGAACTAATACAAAGGATTTTTACAGTGGCTGTGGCCCCTGTAACAATTTCATTGCACATTAAAGATTTCACATTTCTAAACTGAAACTGAATATTGAAAGCACTTCAAATGGATGAGTTGCACCAAACTTCTAAAAGATCTTTACAAAATCGTGATGAATTCTCATGCTCATCTATTTAAGCAATTTTTAATCCATGCCATCACTTCACCAGTTCTTAAGAGACATCAACAGTATTACTAAAGGCCATTGCCAGATCCTCATCTCAGTTGCACTGGTGTAACTGAAATGAGAAGTTGGCTCCAATTTTTAAAGAAAGATAAAAATATAAATTGTTTCCTGAAAACTTCCTAGTATTCATTGTGACATTCCTATTTCTCTTATATTGTATGTATGTATGTTTTCCTAGAGTGGGAGAAACTTTCTCAGTGACTTGGTACTTGTCATGGGGAAAAATGGGTATTTGAGCTTTGGTAAAGTATAACAGAAATCCAAAACAACATCCCAACACAACTGGAAATAAATATATGACATGTCACAGGTGGCTTATTCAGTCCCAGTTTTGGTGGTTACTACTGCAAATTTTTAACATCCAGATTTGTATCCTTGGTTGCATAAGGTACTGCTTCTGCAAATACTTAGGCATGTGTTTATAACTTTAAACATGTGAGTAGTCCTCAAGTGGGCTGTAGCCCACGAAAGCTTATGCTCAAATAAATTTGTTAGTCTCTAAGGTGCCACAAGTACTCCTGTTCTTTTTGCGGATACAGACTAACACGGCTGCTACTCTGAAACATGATTAAAGTGAAGCATGTGTTGCTTGCAGGAGCAGAACCTAAATGAAGAGACCACACTATATGCCTTATATTGTGTCCTATGCTATTTCTTTTTTCAATTTGCAGCCTGGCTTATGTGGGACGATAGCTATGTTGCTAGCAAGCCAAATGTTATATTGTTTTCTGTATTACATGATTGAGGCAAATGAAGATGTTCTGTGCTTTTTTTTTCTGCCCTAATGAATAAGTGAGGTAGAAAAACACAGGGATGAATATTTTAAATACTGTACTTTCATGAGACTAGAAACATCTTTGTTTACTTGTTTTTGCTAGTACTGCTGCAGTGGGGAAGCCAGTGCTTCTGACAGACTCATGAAAACCTTATTGAGTCCTGTCCCCCAGCTCTGATTTATCATGAATCAAACATTTTCATCTTTCATAATTGTTCAGAAATGAGAACACCTTGTGCTCCTGGGAGCCCAACCCAGGGACAATAGGACAGCAGGCCTTGAAGAAACACCATCCCTTTGAAGAGTGCAAAGGTCTGTGGGCAGCTGGAAAGGGGAGGGTAAGCCAGCAACGAGAAAAGAGGAAAAAAGAGATGATGGTACATACAGAAGGGAAAGAGAGAGAGAGAAAGCTATATACGGCACAGAATTCTTCAAGAGGAAAATTTCAAGTGAGACAAAACCTGCTGATGGTGTACAGGTATTATTATTATTAGATTTATCTAAAGCATTTGATCAAGAAGAGCACAGTTACATGTTGATTAATCTTGAATCAGTGGTAGGATTTCTTGGACAGCATTCAGATTATTTCAGATTTATTCAAATCCTCATATATGCTATATTATTTGGGGTAATTTACAATTTGCCATAAAATGTTGTTTTGAGTAGGGCTGTATGCATTGCACATGTGTACTGGTCCCTCTTCATAGATCTGGGTGTGTTGATCAACATTTTGCTGATGACACCAAGAGTTGCATTTGTTTTTTTAAGCGAATCCACGTCTGGATTACCTCACCTCTTTGGTAACTCAGCCTGGAAAACCACTAATCCTGTCTGATTGGTAAAAATGGTCACCTGGGTCCTGCTATCTCCTTTCCTCCTTTGATGGATTTGGCTATGGTTCTGTTGGCAAGCTGTAAAAAGAAAAAAATAGTGGAGTTGCAAAATACTGGACACTTCCTAAATATATAGGGCCAAATTTGGAGATGACTTAAAACCCCGTGCAATCTCTTTTAGGTCCAAACTGTTCCCTGAGGTGTAACTCAAGACCATACTTATAATGTCAGATTCGACTCTCAGATATGCCAGTGTAAATATGGAGTCATTCTGACTTCAAGGGTTTTAACATCATGTTTACACCCCTGTAAAATGAAAGCTGCAACAGTTGGTATCTAAACTATCAATCCTCTCTGCATTTTTAGGGCAGGAGTAAAGGGTAAAATGATTGTAATAAAAAAATAGAAATACAGAAATTATTATTGAAAATTGTGACCTATGTACAGTAAAAGAAAAGATGTCCATGGACTCAGTCCTGCTCCCACTGAAGTCAAGTGGAATTCTGCCCCTGGTCTGGGGGAAAGCATGATGAAGCCCTTATGTGCCACTTGTCTCTGTGGAGTAACTGGAGCAGTGGGGAGGGTTGAAAGAAATACAGTAGCAGAGAGAGAGAGAATGAAAAAAACACCAAAACCATGATATACCTTCAGTTCACAAAGAGAGCTTTCCTTGTGAAGGGGTAGATTATTCTCTTATGTGTATGTGGCTTCCATTACCAGTAATGGGAGTTGATCACACACAGAGAGGAGAATAGACTCTTCCATCTGACATCTCATTGGCTGCCTTGTATAAAGCCCGTATACAATGCCAAGTTATTCTGGATCAAGCTACTAATTGGTATCACGTTATATATTGCTGAAGTTTATTTATTTTTTGAGAGTGTTAAGATGTTAGAAGAGCTACATTTGGATCTCTTCTGAGTGCATGGGCACATGCTATAGGCAGTGTTTACATGACATGCACTGGTATGGCATGCATGCTGTCTCTTTTGTATTTTGCTGTAGTGGTCTAGCGATGGCAGCATGTGAAATTATAGCCCCTGCTGTGTAATGTTTTTAATATGTACAAATGCACTGACTGAATTAAAGGAGCAGCGTTGCTAGCTCAACCCAGCACAGGCTCCTTTATATATTAACCACAATTAAATATAATTGAAAATATCAGTATGCTGCAAAGCCCACTGGTCTGGTCCTTTCCCCACAATGTTGCCATGGTCCCGGCTCTCTAAAAGACTCCTATGCGACATTATTGGGCTGCAGTGTCCAAAGTCTCAATACAGTTTAAACAGTTGAATAAACTACAGAGTCTCTTAATGGAGCTGCCCTATAGAACTGCACAGAGGCTCAGTGGATCAGGGATGATACTGTCAAGGAATAACACCATATTGTATAGGAGATGCTTTGCTGGGGGTGGGGAGTGGGGGGGAATTTATCCTCACTAGTTCACTGAAACACTGGGAGTCTTCTACAGTTGGAAAATATCTGCTTTACTAAAACAGGCCTCATTTTTTGCCTCTTTTCTATGTTTCAGCAGGGAAACCAAAAGCTGGGTAAATCTACCCAAAATGGGAAATACAATGCCTTCTGCCTCACTCTGGAAGGGAGACATCCCTGATTGGAAGTGTTAAGTAAATGTAATGCTCAGCGGTGGGAACAATAATAGGGTTTTTTTTCCTTTCCTTGCTGAGTCCATTGATTTTATACACATATATTTCTAAAAGAAGGTCCAAAACTGAAGGGGAGATAATAACTATGATTCTTAAAGACTGAGGTGTGTTTTACGTGATGCTTATTTCTGATGCCTGTTTGATATCTCAATGCACCATTATCATATAATTTTTCTATAAGTAACTGATTCATATGAAGATTTGTTTACAAAAAAACAACCTTAAATCTAGAATTAGACTTTCCGGGTGTAGATTAGGATCTTTATAGCAAAACCAAGATTTACAGAGTAATTTGGTTATATGAATTTGCACATCCCATGTTTTAGGCTCTGCTGTTCAGGTTCTTTGGCTCAGATTTTAAATCCCAACCAGCTGTGTATGGGGGCAGCTGAAAAACAATTTTGGCATATTCCACTTCCCAGCTCTGGGTACTCTGTTGCCTCTGTGATGAACATGGTACAAGACCATAATTTAGATACCAAAGGACATATCCTGCTGCTTGTCTTATTTGTGTGAGTAGTCACATGGGTAGTCTTGGCTAATATACTAGAGACTGAATCTGGGACCTCCAGAGCTAAAAGCACGAGCTGTTACAGCTTGAGCTAAAGAGCCAATTCTGTGTAACTTAGGGTTGTAACAACTCCTATCCTCTATGGATCAGCATTGAGGAAGACCTGTAATCAGTGGGTTACATAAGGAGAACAGGGTTTGGCCTTTTTCGGTAACAGACTGTGCATACAGTATATCAATACGCGCACTGTACTTCATTTTGAGAAGTGCTTGTTTGGGATAGTGAGGGGATTCGGTCTTTGTATATCATACTTGTGCATCCCGGTGTATCGGTGTCACCATGTCTTGGTCTAACTCACAAAATATTTACCTTTGTGCATCTTTCATGTATTAGAATCAAAGATTTTTATGTGCAGGTTCCTCAACTCATATAGGGAGTATTTCTCATTGTCTCAGCTAGCAAGATTCTAAAATATCCTTCAGCAACAACCACTTTAGTAGCTACAGCCTAATTACTAAGAGATAGAAACTAAAGAGGAAAAATAGTTGAGTAAAAAGAAACAGATT